>NC_133324.1:416325073-416625073 GCF_042186555.1 Aquarana catesbeiana
CACCCGGTATTATTGTCCCTCCTGTCCTGGCAATCCTGGTCTTTGCATTGGTGAATGTTTTGAACGCTACCATACACTAGTTGAGTTTTAGCGTAGGGTACAGCACTGCACAGACTAGGACACACTTTCACAGGGTCTCCCAAGATGCCATCGCATTTTGAGAGACCCAAACCTGGAACCGTTACAGTTTTAAAAGTTACAGTTATAAAAAAAAAATGTAAAAAAAAAAAAAAAAGTAAAAAAAAAAAAAAAATACACAAAAAAAATATAAAATAAAAAAACCAAAAATAGTTGTCGTTTTATTGTTCTCTCTCTCTCTATTTTCTCTCTATTGTTCTGCTCTTTTTTACTGTATTCTATTCTGCAATGTTTTATTGTTATGTTTTATCATGTTTGCTTTTCAGGTATGTAATTTTTTTATAGTTTAATGTGTTTTAACCATTTTTTTGTTTTCAGGTACGCCATTCAGCTGCAGCGCGGATTTATTTATCTTGACAGCAACAGCGTTTGCTCCCACGATACATAAAGCCGTGACTCCAGCGCTGTCGGAGGTGATTTCACCACCACAGTTACATACTTCAGCATATATGCCGAAGCGTGGGGGCAGCAGTGGGTGGAGGAGCGATTTGCTCCTGCCTTTTGTGGGAGGATGCCCCCATGCTTCGGCATATATATATTTTAGGTAGGCACAGGTTGCGTTAAATGTTTTATTTTTTACTATGTTTTTTTTTTTGTATTTGCTTTGCAGGTATGGTAAGTATTACTGTTATACTGTAATGTTACTTTGTTTTTTGTTAACCATCATTTGCTTAGCAGGTACGCCATTCAGTTGCAGCGCGGATTTATTTATCTTGACAGCAACAGCGTTTGCTCCCACGATACATAAAGCCGTGACTCCAGCGCTGTCGGAGGTGATTTCACCACCACAGTTACATACTTCAGCATATATGCCGAAGCGTGGGGGCAGCAGTGGGTGGAGGAGCGATTTGCTCCTGCCTTTTGTGGGAGGATGCCCCCATGCTTCGGCATATATATATTTTAGGTAGGCACAGGTTGCGTTAAATGTTTTATTTTTTACTATGTTTTTTTTTTTGTATTTGCTTTGCAGGTATGGTAAGTATTACTGTTATACTGTAATGTTACTTTGTTTACCATCATTTGCTTAGCAGGTACGCCATTCAGTTGCAGCGCGGATTTATTCATCTTGACAGCAACAGCGTTTGCTCCCACGATACATAAAGCCGTGACTCCAGCGCTGTCGGAGGTCATTTCACCACCACAGTTACATACTTCAGCATATATGCCGAAGCGTGGGGGCAGCAGTGGGTGGAGGAGCGATTTGCTCCTGCCTTTTGTGGGAGGATGCCCCCATGCTTCGGCATATATATATATTTTAGGTAGGCACAGGTTGCGTTAAATGTTTTATTTTTTACTATGTTTTTTTTTTTGTATTTGCTTTGCAGGTATGGTAAGTATTACTGTTATACTGTAATGTTACTTTGTCTACCATCATTTGCTTAGCAGGTACGCCATTCAGTTGCAGCGCGGATTTATTCATCTTGACAGCAACAGCGTTTGCTCCCACGATACATAAAGCCGTGACTCCAGCGCTGTCGGAGGTGATTTCACCACCACAGTTACATACTTCAGCATATATGCCGAAGCGTGGGGGCAGCAGTGGGTGGAGGAGCGATTTGCTCCTGCCTTTTGTGGGAGGATGCCTCCATGCTTCGGCATATATAAAACGGTGCATGTATGCCCATCATTAGAAGTGGGTGGATGAAGGGAGGTATTCTAATGGTGGGCATACCCACCGATCAAGATCTTTTTTTCGTTCAGCCCACAGGCTGCATGAAAAAAAAGTTTACAATGTATGCCCAACAAGGACCAGCAATGTACTGGTATGTTGCTGGACTTTGAGTGGTTATACCAGAATGATGCCTGCAGGTTTAGGTATCATCTTGGTATCATTCTTTTCAGCCAGCGGTCGGCTTTCATGTAAAAGCAATCCTAGCGGCTAATTAGCCTCTAGACTGCTTTTACAAGCAGTGGGAGGGAATGCCCCCCCCACCGTCTTCCATGTTTTTCTCTGGCTCTCCTGTCCCAACAGGGAACCTGAGAATGCAGCCGGTGATTCAGCCAGCTGATCATAGAGCTGATCAGAGACCAGAATGGCTCCAAACATCTCTATGGCCTAAGAAACCGGAAGCTACGAGCATTTCATGACTTAGATTTCGCCGGATGTAAACAGCGCCATTGGGAAATTGGGAAAGCATTTTATCACACCGATCTTGGTGTGGTCAGATGCTTTGAGGGCAGAGGAGAGATCTAGGGTCTAATAGACCACAATTTTTTCAAAAAAGAGTACCTGTCACTACCTATTGCTATCATAGGGGATATTTACATTCCCTGAGATAACAATAAAAATGATTAAAAAAAAAAAAAATGAAAGGAACAGTTTAAAAATAAGATAAAAAAGCAAAAAAATAAAAAAGGAAAAAAAAAAAAAAAAGCACCCCTGCCCCCCCCTGCTCTCGCACAAAGGCGAACGCAAGCGTCGGTCTGGCGTCAAATGTAAACAGCAATTGCACCATGCATGTGAGATATCACCGCAAAGGTCAGATCGAGGGCAGTAATTTTAGCAGTAGACCTCCTCTGTAAATCTAAAGTGGTAACCTGTAAAGGCTTTTAAAGACTTTTAAAAATGTATTTAGTTTGTCGCCACTGCACGTTTGTGCGCAATTTTAAAGCATGTCATGTTTGGTATCCATGTACTCGGCCTAAGATCATCTTTTTTATTTCATCAAACATTTGGGCAATATAGTGTGTTTTAGTGCATTAAAATGTTAAAAAGTGTGTTTTTTCCCCAAAAAATGCGTTTGAAAAATCGCTGCGCAAATACTGTGTGAAAAAAAAAAATGAAACACCCACCATTTTAATCTGTAGGGCATTTTCTTTAAAAAAATATATAATGTTTGGGGGTTCAAAGTAATTTTCTTGCAAAAAAAAAATAATTTTTTCATGTAAACAAAAAGTGTCAGAAAGGGCTTTGTCTTCAAGTGGTTAGAAGAGTGGGTGATGTGTGACATAAGCTTCTAAATGTTGTGCATAAAATGCCAGGACAGTTCAAAACTCCCCCAAATGACCCCATTTTGGAAAGTAGACACCCCAAGCTATTTGCTGAGAGGCATGTCGAGTCCATGGAATATTTTATATTGTGACACAAGTTGCGGGAAAAAGACAAATTTTTTTTTTTTTTTCACAAAGTTGTCACTAAATGATATATTGCTCAAACATGCCATGGGAATATGTGAAATTACACCCCAAAATACATTCTATTGCTTCTCCTGAATACGGGGATACCCCATGTGTGAGACTTTTTGGGAGCCTAGCCGCGTACGGGACCCCGAAAACCAAGCACCGCCTTCAGGCTTTCTAAGGGCGTAAATTTTTGATTTCACTCTTCACTGCCTATCACAGTTTCGGAGGCCATGGAATGCCCAGATGGCACAAACCCCCCCCAAATGACCCCATTTTGGAAAATAGACACCCAAAGCTATTTGCTGAGAGGTATAGTGAGTATTTTGCAGACCTCACTTTTTGTCACAAACTTTTGAAAATTGAAAAAAGAAAAAAAAAATACGTTTTTCTTGTCTTTCTTCATTTTCAAAAACAAATGAGAGCTGCAAAATACTCGCCATGCCTCTCAGCAAATAGCTTGGGGTGTCTACTTTCCAAAATGGGGTCATTTTGGGGGGTTTTGTGCTATCTTGGCATTTTATGGCCTTCGAAACTGTGATGGGTAGTGAGAAGTGAAATCAAAAATTAACGCCCTTAGAAATCCTGAAGGCGGTGATTGGATTTCGGGGCCCCGTATGAAGCTAGGCTCCCAAAAAGTGCCACTCATGTGGTATCCCCATACTCAGGAGAAGCAGCAGAATGTATTTTGGGGTGTAATTCCACATATGCCCATGGCCTGTGTGAGCAATATATCATTTAGTGACAACTTTGTGCAAAAAAAAAAAAAAAATTGTCACTTTCCCGCAACTTGTGTCAAAATATAAAATATTCCATGGACTCAACATGCCTCTCAGCAAATAGCTTGGGGTGTCTACTTTCCAAAATGGGGTCATTTGGGGGGGTTTTGTGCCATCTTGGCATTTTATGGCCTTCAAAACTGTGATAGGTAGTGAGGAGTGAAATCAAAAATGTATGCCCTTAGAAATCCTGAAGGTGGTGCTTGGTTTTCGGGGCCCCGTACGCGGCTAGGCTCCCAAAAGTCCCACACGTGTGGTATCCCCGTACTCAGGAGAAGCAGCAGAATGTATTTTGGGGTGTAATTCCACATATGCCCATGGCATGTTTGAGCAATATATCATTTAGTGACAACTTTGTGCAAAAAAAAAAAAAAATTGTCACTTTCCCGCAACTTGTGTCAAAAAATAAAATATTCCATGGACTCAACATGCCTCTCAGCAAATAGCTTGGGGTGTCTACTTTCCAAAATGGGGTCATTTGAGGGGGTTTTGTGCCATCTTGGCATTTTATGGCCTTCAAAACTGTGATAGGTAGTGAGGAGTGAAATCAAAAATGTATGCCCTTTGAAATCCTGAAGGCGGTGCTTGGTTTTCGGGGCCCCGTATGCCGCTAGGCTCCCAAAAAGTCCCACACATGTGGTATCCCCATACTCAGGAGAAGCAGCTGAATGTATTTTGGGGTGCAATTCCACATATGCCCATGGCTTGTGTGAGCAATATATCATTTAGTGACAACTTTTTGTAATTTTTTTTTTTTTATTTATTTTTTATTTTTTTGTCATTATTCAATCACTTGGGACAAAAAAATAAATATTTAATGAGTTCAACATGCCTCTCAGCAATTTCCTTGGGGTGTCTACTTTCCAAAATGGGGTCATTTGGGGGGTTTTGTACTGCCCTGCCATTTTAGCACCTCATGAAATGACATAGGCAGTCATAAACTAAAAGCTGTGTAAATTCCAGAAAATGTACCCTAGTTTGTAGACGCTATAACTTTTGCGCAAACCAATAAATATACGCTTATTGACATTTTTTTTACCAAAGACATGTGGCCGAATACATTTTGGCCTAAATGTATGACTAAAATTGAGTTTATTGGATTTTTTTTATAACAAAAAGTAGAAAATATCATTTTTTTTTCAAAATTTTCGGTCTTTTTCCGTTTATAGCGCAAAAAATAAAAACAGCAGAGGTGATCAAATACCATCAAAAGAAAGCTCTATTTGTGGGAAGAAAAGGACGCAAATTTCGTTTGGTTACAGCATTGCATGACCGCGCAAATAGCAGTTAAAGCGACGCAGTGCCAAATTGTAAAAAGTGCTCTGGTCAGGAAGGGGGTAAATCCTTCCGGGGCTGAAGTGGTTAAGGCCAAAAAGCTCAATTTTGGTTTCATCTGACCAGAGTACCTTCTTCCACATGTTTTCTGTGTTCCCCACACAGAATGGGATTCCCCCACAGTCCATTACCAGTCCCTTTGGGTCTGGTATGAATATTAAGGGGAACCCTTCTCTCAAACTGTAAATGGGAATTCTTATGGCTTTCTTTCAACAATGGCTTTCTTCTTGCCACTCTTCCATAAATTTCAGATTTCTGGAGTGCACGAATAATAGTTGTCCTGTGGACAGATTCTCCCACCTGAGCTGTGGATCTCTGCAGCTCCTCCAGAGTTACCATGGGCCTCTTTGCTGCTCCTCTGATAAATGTTCTCCTTGCCGGGCCTGTCAGTTTAGGTGGACGGCCATGTCTTGGCAGGTTTGCAGCTGTGGCATACTCTTTCCATTTTTGGATGATGGATTGAACAGTGCTCTGTGATATGTTCAATGCTTGAGATATTTTATTTTAACCTAACCCTGCTTTAAACTTCCCCACAACTTTATCCCTGACCTGTCTGGTGTGTTCGTTGGCTTCATGATTCTGTTTTTTCACTAAGGTTTGCTAACAAACTTCTGAGGGCTTAACAGAACAGCTGTATTTATGCTAAGATTAAATTACACACAGGTGGAATCTATTTACTAATTAGGTGATTTCTGAAGGCAATTTGTTCCACTAGATTTTAGTTAGGAGTATCAGAGTAAAGGGGGCTGAATACAAATGCACGCCACACTTTTCACATAATTCTTTAAAAAAATGTTTGAAAACCATTTATTATTTTTCTTTCACTTCAAATTATGTGCCACTTTGTGTTGGTCTATCACATAAAATTCCAATAAAATAAATGTACATATTTGGTTGTAACATGACAAAATGTGGAAAATTTCAAGGGGTATGAATACCAGTCTCTGAAGGGAGGGGATCATGCTCTTCTTCAGTATGTCACAGTACATATTGGCATTCATGGTTCCCTCAATGAACTGTAGCTCCCCAGCACTCATGCAGCCCCAGACCATGACACTCCCACCACCATGCTTGACTGTAGGCAAGACACACTTGTCTTTGTACTCCTCACCTGGTTGCCGCCACACATGCTTGACACCATATGAACCAAATAAGTTTATCTTGGTCTCATCAGACCACAGGACATGATTCTAGAAATCCATGTTCTTAATCTGCTTGTCTTCAGCAAACTGTTTGCTGGCTTTCTTGTGCATCATCTTTAGAAGAGGCTTCCTTCTGGGACGACAGCCATGCA
Source organism: Aquarana catesbeiana (assembly GCF_042186555.1). Taxonomy (NCBI): domain Eukaryota; kingdom Metazoa; phylum Chordata; class Amphibia; order Anura; family Ranidae; genus Aquarana; species Aquarana catesbeiana. Next base: position 416,331,740 of record NC_133324.1, read on the forward strand.
GACCAATTTGATGCAGTGTGCTGCGTATGGTCTGATCACTGACAGGTTGACATCCCACCCCTTCAACCTCTGCAACAATGCTGGCAGCACTCATATGTCTATTTCCCAAAGACAACCTCTGGATATGATGCTGAGCACGTGCACTCAACTTCTTTGGTTGACCATGGTGAGTCCTTCTCTGAGTGGAACCTGTCCTGTTAAACCGCTGTATGGTCTTGGCCACCGTGCTGCAGCTCAGTTTCAGGGTCTTGGGCAATCTTCTTATAGCCTAGGCCATCTTTATGTAGAGCAACTATTCTTTTTTTCAGATCCTCAGAGAGTTCATTGCCATGAGGTGCCATGCTGAACTTCCAGTGACCAGTATGAGAGAGTGAGAGTGATAAATTTATCAAGAAAAATTTAACACACCTATTCCCCATTCACACCTGAGTAGGGATGAGCCGAACACCCCCTAGTTCAGTTCACAGCAGAACATGCAAACTGGGCAAAAATTTTGTTTGAACACGCAAACACCGTTAAAGTCTATGGGACATGAACATGAAAAATCAAAAACCCCCACGCCATTTTTTTTTACATTTTGGCATGGGGTTTCCCTTAACATCCATATCAGACCTGAAGGTCCTGGTATAGAATTTGGGGGGCCCCCACACATTTTTTTTTTTTTTTAGCGTCCCCTCCTTCCCCCCGTAATGCCAGCAATTATCTGATACCTCCGGGTAGCATCTGTTTAGGAATGCTGGGGTGCGGTACCACCGGGACAGAATCTTAAAATTTGTCTCCTGCATTCTTATGCAGATTGACGACTCAAATATATTGTGTATCATATTAGTACACTGCTCTTCCGTAAAGGTTCAACCAAGATCTATCTCCCACCCCCTAAAAAAGGGCAACCTAAAGTCCTCCGAGGATGCTACCAGCAGCGCGTACGTTTTAGAAAGGGTTTGGTGGAAAACACCGCTTCCGATACAATATTCCTCAAAGATTGTTAGAGTACGCCCATAACTACTTGGCAGGATTAAAGTGTTCAAAAAATGTCTCAACTGTACTGCACGCCAAAAATCCAAACAGTGTGGTAAAGATCCTGTTGTCAATGAAAATATTGTGGGCCATGCTTCCCCTGTTAAAAAATGGGAGGCCTGGAAGATCCCCTCTTCCATCAATGCCATCAAATTTCCCTTCCTCAGACCTGGCTCAAACTGGGGATTCCCCAGTATTGGAAACAATGGTGAGATTATTGCCAAAAGTTTACCCTTAGAAAAAAGCTCAAAGCCTATCTTTAGGGTGGGTCCTATCACAGGGTGTGCCCTCGTAATAGTCGGAAGGTCTTTATAACACCAAGCGGCTCGTTGCAGTAAAGCACTGCTCTGAGCCTGCTCCAGGCCCGGCCATAACTTCCCATCTCCATGTCTACTCCAGTCAATCAAGCGGCTTAATAAAGCCGCCTGATAGTATTTGTACATGTCTGGTACAGCTAGTCCACCCTTATGTTTGGGTATAGTCAACAGGGCTCTGCTAATCCTTGGGTGTTTATTTGCCCAGATAAATCTGACAAGAAGGGAATGTATCTGTTTGAAATAATATTTAGGTATAGCGATAGGTAATGCTTGGAATAAATACAAAAACTTCGGCAGGATATTCATTTTAATAATATTACACCTCCCAAACCTGGAGTGGAACCCTCTCTGCCACCTTTCCAAGAGGACTCGCACTCTATGTAATATTGGTGGGAAATTAAGATTGTATGTATGGGAAAGATTTGCTGGGATAAAAGTTCCCAGGTATTTCAAGGCTTGATCTGACCATTTAAATTTGTAACTTGCCTTCAGTGTTCCTAATATGTTGCTAGATATCCCAACTCCCATTGCCTCGGATTTTGATACGTTGATCTTAAAGTCTGATAAGGAGCTATATATCTCTATTTCTTGAAAAAGGTTAGGTAATGATACAGTCGGATTAGTCAATGAAAACAACATATCATCTGCATATGCCGAAGCTTTATACTGCATACCTCCTATTGATATACCCCCTATATCTGGATTTGACCGGATCCTACACATTAAGGGCTCCAACGACAAAACAAATAATATTGGGGACAGTGGGCATCCCTGCCTCATTCCATTTGTGACAATAAAAGGCTGAGATAGCACCCCGTTCACCTTAACGTGAGCTGATGGTTGTGTATAGATACTCAAAATCCATCTAATCATATTGTTATCCATCCCTACTTGTCTTAACACCGCAAACACAATTTTTTAAAAATCTTGGTTCGGGGGTTCCCCTTAATATTCATACCGGACCCAAAGGGACTGGTAATGGACTGTGGGGGAATCCCATGCCGTTTTTTTTCAATTACTTTTATCTGTATTGCTGAGACCCGACAATTCATTATAGCCGCAAGTAGTTTTAAATTACTTTTTTTCCTTTAGAAATGTAATTTTGCTCTCGGACTGTTCTAAACACGGGAAACATGCGCCACTTTACAGGCATACTATAGACACCCTCCAGGTATGAAATTTAAAGGAATATTTCACTTTTATTGTTTCACTTTAAGCATTATTAAAATCACTGCTCCCGAAAAAAATGCAGTTTTTAAAACTTTTTTTGCATTGGTACATGTCCCCTGGGGCAGGACCCAGGTCCCCAAACACTTTTCATGACAATACCATGCATATTAACCTTTAAAATTAGAACTTTTGATTTCTCCCATAGACTTTTAAAGGGTGTTCCGCGGCTTTCAAATTTGCCACGAACACCCCAGTTGGCTATTCGGTGAACGGGCGAACAGCCAATCTTCGAGTCGAACTCATGTTTGACCCAAACATAAAGCTCATCCCTACACTTGAGTCACGTGACACCAGGGAGGGAAAATGTCTAATTGGGCCCAGTTTGGAAAATAGTGGTGGCTACACAACGTATTGACACTTTAGGCTCAAATTGGACATTTTCACTTGGGGGTGTACTCACTTTTGTTGCCTGCGGTTTAGACATTAATGGCTGTGTGTTGAGTTATTTTGAGGGGACAGCAAATTTACTGTTATACAAGTTGTACACTCACTACTTTACATTGTAGCAAAGTGTGATTTCTTCAGTGTTGTCACATGAAAATATATAATAAAATATTTACAAAAATGTGAGGGGTGTACTCACTTTTGTGAGATACTGTGTGTATATATATATATATATATATATATATATATATACACACACACACACACGTATATATATAGATATACTGTAGATATAGATATATTTTTTATTTAGTTAGTTATCATGTGTCTATACATGTCATTAAACAAGGAAGAGGGGCGCCTCTGAGTATATATCAATAATCATTTATTTACAACAAACAATATCCACTCACATGGAAGACTGTAGTATTGCGTTCCGGTGCATCTCTGAGTAGAGGAGAGTCTGGAGGACCACAAGTCTCAGCAAGTCCGTGCAGTGCTGGTCACACATCAGGTCCTGGCAGGGATGGATGGTGGTGGCAGAACACGGTGGGAGCTCCCTCGGGTCTCCAGATGGCACTTCCGGATATATGGTGGGTTTAAGAGTAACATAGACCAACGGTCTGTGGGTTCCAGGGAAGGGGAGAGGGGACGCCAAAGGCCGATCGCCGGGCGCGCTGCCGTCTGAGGCTCGTACGGCTCCAATGCTGTCACAATTGCTATACCTACATTCCGCCAGACGTCTGACAACCGGCCAGTAGCTATATCTGAGATAGCTCACTCGAATAATGCCACCGATCCACCTCATTCCAAAGTACCTATTACTACGAATGATGAACAGATGGAAGTACAGCTAGCTAATTCCGCTGATCTTCCTACAACCATATACGTGCCCAGACCTAATCTCGGGGACACACCCAGCCCTCCCACCACAGACTTGCCCTCCTCCACACTTCCCCTCTCCCACATCCCCCCTCTTTCCTCCCCCACTCCATCCACACACACACCCCATGCCCCAGGTCCCTCTTCACCCACTGACCCCTCTTTTTTAGTTCATTGTCCTCCTCCAACCAACCGGAGAAAAAGAAAATTCACCGGAGAGGTTGTAGAGGAGGACGAACCAAGTCCAAAAAGCAACCTACTCAAATTCCGCAAACTATGAAGATTTTTAATTTATCTTCCTTAGAACTCTCCACTGCAGACACTAGTCTGCTATGTAGAGGACTCAATTTCGCTCCCATCAATAAGCCCAACCCCTTCCTTTTATTTAAAGATCTCAACCGCTATATCCGTAATCTAACCCTAAAAAGGTTCTTTAATGCAAAACAAAACAAACCCATCAAAGAAGACACAGGCCCATCTACATCTACATGTACTTCACCCCCCAATGTTTTTGAATATGACGGTGATGTCATAGATATCCTAGATTCCATCAGGGAAGAAGAGGACCTGCTTGATCTCTTCACACAACACATGGCCACTTCCCCGCCCATCATCCACTCCTCCTTTAAATCGAAGTCGGTTTTTTTCCCTGCTCAATCTAAAGGCCCCTTCCTAGAAAGCTTCTACAGAGTGGTATATGCTGACTTTGTGAAGCTTTGTCAATCATCCTCTACCATCCCTACTCATAAACAAAATCTTACAGTCGCAGAAATTCGAGCATTAGATTCTCTCATTCACAATACCAATATAGTCATAAAAACAGCAGACAAAGGAGGTAGTATAGTGGTACTGGACAGAGCGGACTACATCAAAGAGGCCCATAGACTCCTCTCAGACCAAACTACATACACTAAACTCAAAAAAGACCCCACTAGCGAATTTGCTCTGGAGGCGAGCAGTTTGGTCCAATCAGCCCTCAATAATGGAGTGATCAATAAAACGGAAGCTTCCTTTCTTCTGAAAAGCTTCTACCAGGTTCCCTATTTTTATTATCTGCCCAAAATCCACAAGAATACAACCACTCCCCCAGGAAGACCTATCGTGGCGGCAATGGACAGTGTCACCACAGGATTCAGCCAATATATTAATCAATTTTTACAGCCATTAGTCAAGGAATTACCATCATATATCAGAGATGGTTCACATCTCCTAGAACTCCTAGCACCGTACAAGTGGGAATCCACTTACCTGTGGCTTTCATTGGATGTTACCTCACTCTACACCTCCATCCCTCACTCATTTGGGTTATTAGCTCTGGAATTCTTTTTTGCCCAGGACCCTCTTTTAAACCCCAGACAAGCTGCTTTCATCATGGAGGCTACCAATTTTTGTTTAACCCACAACTATTTTGATTTTAATGGTGAGTTCTTCCTGCAAGCACAGGGGACCGCCATGGGAGCAAACTTCGCCCCCTCCTATGCCAACCTGGCTATGGGTTACTGGGAGAAAAACTTTATATGGCAAAACAACCCATACTCAGCAAATATCATTTTCTTTGGGAGCTATATAGATGACCTGATTGTGATCTGGGATGGCTCCCCAGACCAGATTACATCATTTGTGGACCACTGTAATCATAATCCCTACGGACTTGCCTTCACCCATACCTTTGATCCCGTCCATTTAGCATATCTCGATTTGGAATTGGGTCATATGGATGACAGAATCATTGCTAAAAATTATATTAAGCCAACTGCTGGGAACTCCTTTTTACATTTTCACAGCTGCCACTATCCAAAGTGGACGAAAAATATACCAAAGGGACAGTTCTGCCGTCTCAGACAGAACTGTACCCTTGATAGTGATTATGCAGCTTCCAGTATTCCATTAAAAAACAAATTCTTTGAAAAACAATATCCTAAAGAATTAGTTGATGAAGCCTGTGCATCCTATTCCAAAGGTAAACCAGCCAAAACTAATACTTGCCCAACAGATCACTCCACCAGATTTATCACGACCTTTCACTTCGAATATAAAAAAATGGAAAACATCATGAAAAAACATTGGGGGATTCTACTACAGGACCCTCTCCTCAAAACTCTTCTCCCTACAGTACCACGAATTACTTACCGTAAAGCACCCAACTTGAAAAGTAAAATTGCCCCAAGCAAATTTAAAACCACTGTGACCAACGACCATGCCACCACACTTATACCTTTGGTTGGCATGTACCGATGCAAAAAAGCCCTATGCAAAACTTGTGCCTTTGTTAAACATGGACAAAAGTCATTCCTGTCCAAAGGTAAAACATACCAGATAGACCAATTCTACAATTGTTCTTCAGATTTTGTAGTCTACGGCCTCATATGCCCCTGTGGACTGATCTATGTCGGTAGAACAATTTGCCCCCTCAGACAGCGCTTCGGTCAACACCGAAGACTGATAGAGGGTGGTAAAGACATGCATAGTGTCCCACGACATTTTGCTAGTTTTCACCAAAAATCCACCACGGGCCTCATTGTATGGGTAATTGAACAAATCCCCAAGTCATACACTCCTGCCGAACGTTTCAAAAGGCTCTGTGCAAGGGAAACGTTCTGGATTTACAATCTCGACGTCCTCTCGCCTGGGGGCTTGAATGAGGGTATCGAGATTGCCACCATATTATAGATATACATTGCTTATATTTGCTTATATACGGTATGCTTATATTCACTGCTTGTATTTTTATCATCCTTACCACAGGTTGTGTACACACAAATATACCTATTATTGTGGGGGTGGCGGGTCCACGAGTAAGTATATTCCATCCCCCGCCCCCTCCCCTTCCTCTAAACCCCCCCCCTCCCCTCCCTCCCCCTTTTCTCCCCCCCTTCCTTTCCCCCCCTCCCTTTTTTTCTCCCCCGGCCCCCCCCCTTCCTTTATCTCCCCACCCCCTGCTCCTTTTTCCCTAATTCTCCCTTGTGGACTGTGTACATTGCCAATTATGCTAATAGTGTGTACCGATATTCACATTTGCATAATCACCAATTTTTTAAATCTCTCGTGTATTTTATATTACATATATATATATATATTTTTTATATGTATATTTTTATTTTTTTTTTTTTTTTTTTTTTTTTTTTTTTTATCTTGCACTGGTCCATTATAATCATTATTACTATTGGTAAAGTACCATCCCGATTTTCTATTGATACACCTACATGTTTTTTAATCATGGTCCATATTAGTTGTTTATGCACCAGGTCTTATCCTGCCCGTGGATGTGTACTGGCTTTTAATTTTTAATTAATTTTTAATTTACAATTTTATGTAAAACTGTATGCTTATGTGTCTCCTATATATGAATGTACAGATACTCTATGTTAAAACCCCATATATTTATTTCTTTATTTCTCTACTTGTGCCCCACTTCCATGTGTATCATATCTAGTATTGCCCATAGCTACAGTGTATCCGGATACTGTTTATCATCCTCAGCCCCGCCCCCTCCCTTCCAAAGACTATAAAAGGACTGCCTTAACATCTGCCCCTTATGCTTGAGAAAGGAGTGCCGCTATTCCTGTCACCAATAGCGCGCAGACTCGGAAACGCGTCGCATAGCTGTGACGTCACGGCCCGGCGCCGCGCTGTGCTTGCTTTCCAGGCCTCGTTTTGGCTCCCTGTACGGCCGTTACTATCTCTCTCCCACGGAGCCGTACGAGCCTCAGACGGCAGCGCGCCCGGCGATCGACCTTTGGCGTCCCCTCTCCCCTTCCCTGGAACCCACAGACCGTTGGTCTATGTTACTCTTAAACCCACCATATATCCGGAAGTGCCATCTAGAGACCCGAGGGAGCTCCCACCGTGTTCTGCCACCACCATCCATCCCTGCCAGGACCTGATGTGTGACCAGCACTGCACGGACTTGCTGAGACTTGTGGTCCTCCAGACTCTCCTCTACTCAGAGATGCACCGGAACGCAATACTACAGTCTTCCATGTGAGTGGATATTGTTTGTTGTAAATAAATGATTATTGATATATACTCAGAGGCGCCCCTCTTCCTTGTTTTATCTTCCTCAGCCTATTGGACCTTGCTTCTGGTCTTTTTTTGGTGGCAGCCCTGATTGACTTTCTCCTGTATATACATCTATATACATCTATATACACCAACCCTGCCATTGGACTATTTAGGATCTGTTATGTGAGGTACACCTGCTTTGCGCCTTTTTACTTGTTTTTTTCTATACATGTCATTACATGTTCTTTTAAACTTTGGTGTAACATTTTGAACTCGGCTGCACTGTTATCTCACAATACCCCACAAGATTACAGGCAGCCCATCCACTTTTACACTGATCTCGGCCGTTTTCAGAGAAAAAACATCTCCTCTGTTCTCCCTCTGAAAACTGAAGTTCTTGTTATGAAACTTCTTAGTTTCATAAACGTACACCTAACACTCTACACTCACAACAGAATCACAATAGCACACTAACTCGCTTGTAGCAATGAACAGAGTTCTGTTCTATCTATCTCCACTCCAACATCACACTGCAAATGGCTCCTCTGGGTTTGAACCGTTTATAGTGTGGAGTGGGTCAATGAGTAATGACTCATGATTGAGCACAGTCATAATTACTTTCTCCAATCATGGCTCTGACAGTGCTCTGTGCCCTGATTGGGCAAAGCCTTCATTGCTTCCTGCAATCAGGGCTTAGAATGCACTGTGCAACACGCAGTGCATTGTGGGGCATTTGGGGGGCTGAAGAAATTATTGAACGCCCTGATAATTTGGGTGTTTGCCGAACGGGTGAAAAGCCAATGTTTGGGCAAAACTTTTGATCAGCTGGAACTGTTCGTCCAACACTATTCAAATTCTGTGTGAAGAATAGCTGGTTGTTAAGGAGTCCCTGCTGACAGATAAATGTAAATAAAAGAAAGCCAGCAATGAAACATGCAGAATAAACACAGTGTTTGCCCCCCCAATCCATACCATACCCTTTGGGTCAGGTATGGATTTTAAGGGGATCCCCAATCAAAAAAAAAACACTGTGGGTTCCCCCCAAAATTCGTACCAGACCCTCATCCAAGCATGCAACCTGGAAGGCCACAAAAGGGGGAGGACGAGAGAGCGACCCCCCTCCTGAACCATACTAGACCACATGCCGTCAAGATGGGGAGGTGCTTTGGGGAAGAAGGAGCTCTGACCCCCAAAAGCACCTTGTCACCATGTTGATGTGGACAAGGTCCTCTTCCCCACAATCCTGGCTGGTGTTTGTGAGGGGTTTGCAGGCTTATCGGTAACTGGAAGCCCCCTTTAAAAATTAAAATGTCCCTCGGTGTAGATCCATCATCAATCACAATGCCCACAACCACTGCCGACCCGAACAATGGAAAACAAAATCTCTGGTCTGGTCATCAGTGGACCACAAGCTGTTTTTTTTCCTCAACCAGCATTTGTATTGTTTACATTCTGCTGTCAGCGAGGAATCCCGTCGACAGCAGATGAGTGATGGTTGTTAAGGTCGCCAGCGGCCACCCACTTATTAACAACCAGATATTCTTATTTCTGAATATACAAAAGAAATGCCAAAGATACAAAACAAATTCTGAAATTCCAAAAACAAATTGGTTCAATATTGGGTCTATGAACCAATTTGTTTTTGAATTTCAGAATTAGTTTTATATTTTTAGCATTGTTTATTCAGGATAGCATTACATTTAAAAAAACAGCATGGGGTTCCCCCCAATTCATACCAGGTCCTTGGGATCTTTTATGAATTTTAAGGGGAACCCCATGCCAATATGATTTTTTTAAATTGCGTTGGGTCCCCCCAAAATCCATAATAGACATTTTTGGTCTGGTATGGATTTTAAGAAGAACCCCACGCCAATTTTTTTCAAAAACAGCATTGCCCCCTCAAAATCCATACTAGACCCTTAAGTCTGGTGGCAGCATGCGTTAAGATTAACCATTGATCTTTATTTTATAATAAAGGACTTGTCAAAAGCTTGTGTTTTGATTTTATTAACTTTTTACACTTACTATGTACCCCATACTCATTTACATAGGGGGGGGGCGGGATCTGGAGGCCCCTTTGTTAAAGGGGGCTTCCAGATTCCAATAAGCCCCCTGCCCACAGACCCTACTACGACCAGCCAGGGTTGTGGGAAAGAGGCCGTTGTCCGGGACATGGGGACAAGGTGCTTTGGGGGGGCAGAATCCCCCCTGTCCAGAACATCCCCTACTGTTGAGGGTATGTGACCTGGTATGGTTCAGGAGGGGGGCTGATCACTCGTCCCCCCCTTTAATTGCCTTATGGGCTGCATGCTCGGATAAAGGTCTGGTATGGATTTTGGGGGTGACCCCGTGCCATTTTTACTTTAATTGTGGCATGGGGTTCCCCTTAAAATCCATACCAGACCCAAAGGTTCTGGTATGGATTAGGGGGACAGCACACTGTTTTTTTGCTGCATTTTTCATTGCCAGCATTTTTTTGTTTACATTTCAGTTGTCAGAGGGGAAGCCTGCTGTCATCGTTTTGTTAAGAATGCAGTGACTGGCTTTCCAGTCTGCTCTTTAACAACCAGCTATTCTTCACACAGAATTCAAATTGGTCGATCATTTTTTGACCGATCCAAATTTGTATCATTCCAAAAAGTTGGAATTCATTAGATAAATGTTAAAGTGGAACATTAGTTAGAAAATTTAGTTCTGTTAGATCACTTCATGCTGGCCCCGCTTGCAGGTGCAGCTGTGTAAAACATTAAAAATAAGTGCTTTTACTGTTCAAAATACAGTAATGTCCTATCTCATTCTGTTATTGGCAATTGCTCAGTTGCTCTCTGTTATTGTTACTGTACCTAAACTCAGGGCCACTAAAGGCTTTAAAATTTATTGTTGCTGAAGGGGGAAGAAAGCAACAGGAATGACACACACTGTGCCAAGGGAACACAGATTAGGGAAGAAAGAGAAAAGCAGGAGAGGTGAGAAAACAAACTCCGCCACCAGGGAAACATAAAATAGTTATATTTACAAGGATAGTGTCCTATCTTATCTCCTTGGTTCTCTCTCCTTTCAAGGCAGATCTGTGAACTTCAGCATTGTAAAGCTTCTGTCAGCCTTCCTCTCTAGCTAAGCCAAGACATACAATCAAAGATGGAAATGTACCTACCAAACTGACAGAATCTCCGCTTCAGTGTTGCTCTCACTTATGGGGGCAATTTCAACAGCATTTTTTTTTGTAAATGTCAGTTTTACTGTAGTAGGTTTTAGACATCATATGGATGTGCCACTTTACAGGCAGGTCAAGGGCATCTCCCTTGCACGTTTTTTTTTTTTTTGCCACTGATATATGTTATACGTTGGCAGTGGAAGGGGGCTTACACACATCCCCATCTCCTGTAACAATGCATGTAAATCCGACAAGCTGACTGTTAGATGGAAGTGATCTAGCAGCTGTACAGTCCCTCTATCCCATCCACATTCACGCCTGTGCGCCCCTGTGCATTTTTTGATGGAAATGTGCGCTTTGGACCATCATTGTGTAACATAAAAAAATTGGAACTACCACTATTTTTTTTCCAGGACCTCTGCTTTAACACAAACATGGCTCTTGGATAAAAACAGTTGAATAATTTGCAAATTTTTGCTTTTTTAAACAAAACTGCCGCTCACCATAGCCAATCCTAGTGTGGCTATATACACATGAAAGCCTCAGTCATAGGGATCCCCTATGATTAAGCTCAGGTGAGTGGTGTGAAACATATCAGGGGGCGTGGTCTGAGGAGCGGCATTGTGGCTATAGTAAGCGGGGGTTTTTTGTTTAAATGTTCATTGCTCACTGGATGAGTTTTTCCTACGCTGGCATACCTACTATCAGGAGTGCCAATGGGGCTCTACACCTCAGCCTGGAGTGGCACCACAAAGTACTAATGGCCTTATTGTCACATTTTTGATCTGTCACTATTACCAAGTTGCAGGGCAGCACTAGCATCTCCAGCAGTGTTTCCCATCCTGCATCTTTTAGTGAACAATACATTTGCAGGATCATATTTTTGTGGTCATGTGGGTCCTGCCACTGAATGCAACGCCAGCAACACAGAGGCATTAGCTTTGACATGCTGGTAGAGATAAGGGATGTTCTTCTGTGGGAAAAAAAATGGCACTGCATGCCTGCCACTGTGATGCAGCACAGGTTGACTATTCTTTGCAGATTGTTTTTTTTTTTTTTTTTTTGGGCAACTGCATAACAGGAGAAACTAGTACATTAAGGTTTGCTCATGTAATATCTTCATTATATATACAATATATAGAGGTATATTTAAACCACTGATTGCATGCCTCTGTATGTTATACAACTCCAGGCTTCCCATGTATTTTGCCCAATGTATATTTGTAAGGTGTAGTACCCAATCTGTGTGCCCTAACATTAGCTATTGTACAGAAAGGGAATGATATAAAGTAATGTTACTAAGCCATAAGCTTTCTTTTTCCTGGTAATAAAAAGCACTAAAGATATTATAAGACAAGAAACTGCAAGGTAAAAGTATATCATACTTGTATTGTGCATTGTCTTGTAAATATTGTTTTGTGTTATTTGTAAAAATCATGTGACCCTACCAATAAATGTATACTTCTTATTAAACTAACACTTTTGGCTAAAACACTTAGATCTAGAAGTGTAAAGTGATTGGAATGTGTCTGGAATGTATTTACATATCCACTTAACCTAATTAACACTTTCACGTATCAGTCATTGTGCAATACTTGTTTTTTTGTTTTTTTTGTTTTCTACTAAACCTTATTTTTCTTGATATTTTTTGTTTTGCTGAAGTAATTCCACACATATAACCAATATTTATATTTGGACTTCCTACATCTATGCATTGTATGTCTTAACAATAACCAATAAATTCAGGAATGCTGCTGAGTTGCAGACATATGTATTGGTACATAAAATCCTCTTAAAATAAGACTGAAACAAACATATACAGGCAAAAAACGAGCTAAATTTTTTTATTCTAAATTGTTTTATTACAGAGATCTCTGTACATGAAAAATTTCCTTTGCAGAATTCTAGCTGACAAAGTAAATTATAGTGTTCAAAGGTTATTCATTATCACAGCCACAATGTTGGTCTGGAATTATTTGTTATAGAATGTCGCACAAAAGGCTAATATAGTTTGAACACCTTCATTATGATTCTGGACAAGATGAAACTTTTTTCAGCCTCGCATGAGAAATTTTCATTTATGCTTGTAATATCAGTTCTAGTAAATTGTATATTCATCTATCAAAAATACTTAATAGTATAATTTTTTAAACCTTATATTTTAGAAACTTGTGGTATTATTTCCCTTGTAGCAGAATGTTCATTTAGTCACCAAGCTCCCCGGGTTCCTGGTCACGTCCAGGGAAAATATGTTTCTCAGCTTTCCTCCCTCAGTAGCTCAGAAAGACCACAACTTATAAGACAGTAATATCTAGGTAAGTTATCTGCATCCTAGGAACAGGCCTTCCACTGTTAAAAACCAGGATGCGGGCATCTGAGCCAAAGCCTAATAGAACTCAGCTTCTCCAGAGGATCCAGCTACCACAGGTGCCCATCCCTGGCTGCTATAAAATCTAGTTTGAGTAGGGTAGCCCTTTGTTCTCATATTTCTTAGCTGTAGTAGGCAATAAGAGTGTAAAAATAAAAGCAAAATACACCGATTACCCCATCCCCCAAGCAGTACACTATCAATATGGTGACACTGTGCTGCTCTCTCGATTGATCAGAGTCATTGGCTGCTGCTCTAATGATGCTCTATGCCAGTGCAGCAGCCATTGCATATGATCACCTCCACAGCAGTACAATGCCACCATAGTGACACTGTGATTGCTCTGGTGACAGTATGTAAAAAAAAAAAAAAAAAAAAAATATATATATATATATATATATATATATATATATATATATATATATATATATATATATATACACTATATTACCAAAAGTATTGGAATGGGGAATGAGGGAATGAGGATTGTTGTATATAGGTATGCCATGGTTCCCAAACCATGTCATATTTTTCTGTAGTGGGCTGGAGGACACTGACCATTTTTTCCTGAACAATTTTCTGGGATATTTTCCATTTTGCTGTGGCAAAGGACACAGTAGGCTCTTTCCAGGCATGAGCTATTGTGATCTTGGCACCCAGCAATATGAAATGAATGAGAATCCGGAGGTACTTGGAACATCCAAGCAGTCTACCATTCAATAAAGCAATCTCAGGTGTTTGTGGCACAGCCTGACCAGTCACTTTGTGCAGCAGACAGAAGATCCTGTTCCAGAAGCTCCGAATGCGTGGGCATTCCCACTATATGTGATAGAAAGAACCTGTCAGCCCACACCCTCTAAAACATAGCAGGGATGTGCCTGGGAAGATCTTGGCCGGACATAAGGGTACATGATACCAACGTGTAAGTAATTTAACAATTGCCTGTATGAGGGAGACATTAACTATGCTCTTAAATGACTTTTGAAATTGTGTAAATCATATGTCAGCCTCCCAACTGACCTTGAGGTCCCGTTCCCAACTCACTGCATACGATGGTTTATCTGGGTTCTCCATAAGTGATGCATATATCATTGATATTCCTCCCCTCTGATCCATGCATCCGAAACACCATTTTTCATACGTAGTGATACTCGGAGGGTCTGGTTTTGAGGTCCATAGAGAGAAAATAAAATGCCAAATTTGATGCAGATGGAATCTTTCAGATGAGGGTATATTCAGTTTGCTAATACAGTGGCTTGCTGTAAGGGGACCCATTGAGAATAAAAAATGTCCGTCCACAGCCCCTTTTTTTGTCCACCACTGAAACGCCCTAATGTTCTGTCCAGGAGGGAATTGTGGAAGATGTGCGTTAAAGGATGTAAGTCAGAAATCAGGTAAGAGGTTTTAAATAAAATGTCACAAAGGGCCATCGAGTGCGATAAGGTGGGGGCCATGATGGGGGTCTATTTTTAGAGGGAACCCAGGCTAGGTAATCTATGGTGTAAAGAAAAAACTAAGTGCGCTACCTACAATAGTAAAATTAAATGAATTGTGAATAAAGAAGGAATGAAAAAATAAAAAATGAATGAATAAATGAACAGTCCATCAAAAAACTGAGTGATATTATGGGAGGTGTTCTAAGGACAAATTCTTCACTTAAAATGGTTCCGTCTTCACCACAATTTTTCACAGATCAAACAAAGGTAAAGATGGGCTGCTTACCAGATATGCTGGATACCTACTACAGAGATCTTTCAGGCTCAGGATAATTGTCTCTGTTATCAGAAACAGCTGATCAGAGTTCCCTCAAAGTCTGGCACTTCTCAGCGCTGGAGCAGCAACCATGAATGTTCTCCTTATCTCCACAGCTCCAACAATGCCGCTCGTGACATATAGTAAAAGATTTAAGAAGGGGAAGAGAGGCGCTTCTAGGTGTAGTAGATTAAAATCCTTTATTCCACATGACGGACAACTGACATCAGAACAAGAGCAAACACAGTTGCAAAACGAAAACTACACAGCCGTGGCTGAAGCCAACCAGCTAGCATGTGGTGACGTCAGGTCCTCAGGCTCCACCCGACACTGCATTTCTCCGTAAAAGGCATTGACTGGGAGGGGACTGCTTGTCTCTCCATTTTGACCCAGTCCGGTTTACTTCCCTGTGAGTAAATGATTGAAAACTGTGCTAATTGAGCGGCATGCAATAAAGAGAGAGGAAAAAGAAAACAATTTGGACAAGGGTTCCCTGGTTGTCACGATGGGTGGGAGTCTTTGGATCGCTTGGACTGCTGCTTTCTCCAGACAGGTGAAATAGGGCTCTGCGGAGAGGTAAGTTTAGCAGATCCGCGGTTCTTGTGAATTGAGGAAGTTGATGAATCCAGGTACATGAGGCCCAGTTGTAACATTAGCCGTTACCCATCATAAAGAGAAGTGAAGCCATGTGTTTTATTATTGTAAGATAATGAAAGGCAGAAAGGGAATGACCACCAATACTGGATCAATTTTTGAGATAGAACTTGAAGAAGGGGTTTCAGGGCACTCTTCCGCTGAATGGTGAAGAGGGACAAATCTGCAAACAGTTGAATAGGGTGGCCCTGGATGGAGAGCTGTTCAGTATCTTTGGCTATACGCATGACCTGTTCTTTCAGCATACCAAGACATCTTAGACAATTTCATGCTCTCAACTTTGTGGGAACAGTTTGTGAATGACCCCTTCATGTTCCAACATGACTGCGCACCAGTGCTCAAAGCAAGGTCCATAAAGACATGGATGAGTGAGTTTGGGGTGAAGGAACTTGACTGTTTGTTCACCAATGCCAGAGGTCTGTTAAGCAAAATAGAAGTTGGAAGCTTTGACAGGCTATTCTCTCCTTCATGGTAACAGGGTAAAACAAAAAGGTGGCAATGTCTGTCTTTACGTGAGAAGTGATCTAAACGTGAGTGTGAAAGAGGACCTTGCTGATGGAGCGTGGGATGGTGCTGAGGCATTATGGGTGTAATTACATATGTGTGTTTACTGCAATAAGTTAATTATTGAAGTTTGTTACAGCCCCCCTAGTGCTAATGAGGAATTAGAGGCTTTCAATGAGAAGTTAGAGACTTTCAACACAAATAAAAAGGGCTTCAAGTGCTGGCAACAGTGGTAATAAAGGGAGATTTTACTTACCCTGAAATTGACTGGGCTAATGGCACCATGAAAACAATGAATTGGTGAAAATATAAAAATAAATACTTTTTGTGCACTGCTCCATCTTAGGTGCAGTATTACTCTGTATCAATCCTGTGCACATTGCCAACACATTAGTACTGTAAAATACAATATAAATACTCCGTGAATATGTAGGTATTTAGGTAATAACACAACACAGGTATAAAAGTTCATAGTAAATATTACAGCACTAGTGCTATTTAATCAGTTAAATGTGCAAAAAACTACCTGTCCTTATGTTGTTCAACCAGTACTTGTTAATATGGTAAGTGATACAAGGACACCAGTGCTGTAAACTGCAATATAAATATGTATATATGAATGATATATATGGATGATAATTATATATCAGGGGTTGGGAACCTATGGCTCGCGAGTCAAATGTGGCTCTTTTGATGACTGCATCTGTCTCTCGCCTCTCAATCCGCGGATCGCGTGGTGTGCCGATCCACGGATTGAGCCCATAGGAATGGCCGTGGCTTCGGCCTAGCTCCGGAGCGGCTGCCATCTTGGTACACCCAGCGTTGGCCTAGGTGAGTGGCGCGCTGACGTCTTCATCACCCACCTCAACTGCTCGTGGATCTGCCTGCTTGTGTAGTGGTAAGCAAGCAGACAATCATAGGGGAGATGTGGATATTACAGTGGGGGAGATGTGAGGAGATGTGGATATTACAGTGGGGGGAGATGTGGATATTACAGTGTGGAGATGTGGATATTACAGTGGGGAGATGTGGATATTACAGTGGGGGGAGATGTGGGCATTACAGTGGGGGAGATGTGTATATTACAGTGGGGGAGATGTGGATATTACAGCGGGGGAGATGTTGATATTACAGTGGGGGGGAGATGTGGATATTACAATGGGGGAGATGTGGATATTACAGTGGGGGAATTGACGTGGATATTACAGTGGGGGAAGATGTGATTATTACAGTGGGGAGATGTGGAAATTACAGTGGGGGAGATGTGGATATTACAGTGGGGGAGATAACGTGGATATTACAGTGGAGGAGATGACGACATTACAGTTATAATTAATCGAAATTAGTTGATTAATCGATTAAAAAAAACGATTAATCTAACACGAAAAGTCGCATTAATGGTAAGAAGTACTTTATTTATCATTGGTTAGCAACAGTACGACAACATTATTAAAAAGAATTCAGAGACTTATTGTACTTTAAAAGTGTTGGTCTTACATAAAATGCACACATTTACTTGTATTTAGTTTTAAACATATTGTATGGCTCTCATGGAATTACAT
This sequence comes from Aquarana catesbeiana, assembly GCF_042186555.1. NCBI lineage: Eukaryota > Metazoa > Chordata > Amphibia > Anura > Ranidae > Aquarana > Aquarana catesbeiana. The sequence continues at coordinate 416,349,566 of NC_133324.1, forward strand.
TTTAAAATATGTGGCATTCATGGTTCTCTCAGCCAAAAAGGTTCCTGACCCCTGTTATATATGAATGATAATTATTCACAATATAAAAGTATAAAAGTAGAGGTTCACACGTAATGTCACAGAACCAGTGCTAGTTACCAACATATTGCTGTCATACCAACATATTGTGCAAATAATGCTAATCAGACCAGTGCTTAATTTGTGATCACATGTGATCTCTTGCCCATGCTCCACTGCACTCCAGCTAAATAGTGCTCCACCACCATACAGATTGCACGCTCACCTCAGGATATGACCCATAAATAATATAGGTCTCATGTGTTTCATCTAATAAATATGTTGTCTCCTCTACAGAGAAGTAATTCTTGAACCCAGGAGGTAGATGTACAGGTCCCTTTAAAAATACACAAAGACAGGAAGATTGCCAATAGTGTATAAATTTAACAATAATTTATCTAATATAAAAAATACATTCACATTACAAAGAGTCATAGACTCAAGTATAGCATATATAGTGGCAGTTTCTCACCAACTTGTTTTTTGTTTTTAAGACTGGAAGTGACATCGACAGGGTCTGACCGACTTGTTGCGTCACTAATCACATGACTTCTTCAGAGGAGCCAGGTGAAGTTACTTCCAGTCTGGAAGGAAACCTGGAGTTGGTGAAAAGGCACAACTATACATGCTATACTTTATGTTGGTGTGATAGCACTGGTGTTGTGACATTAAGTGCGGACCTCTACTTTTATATTTTTATATTGTGAATAATTATCATTTACAGTATCTCACAAAAGTGAGTACACCCCTCACATTTTTGTAAATATTTTATTATATCTTTTCAAGTGACAACACTTAAGAAATTACACTTTGCTACAATGTAAAGTAGTGAGTGTACAGCTTGTATAATGGTGTAAATTTGCTGTCCCCTAAAAATAACTCAACACACAGCCATTAATGTCTAAATCACAGGCAATAAAAGTGAGTACACCCCCAAGTGAAAATGTCCAATTTGGGCCTAAAGTGTCAATATGTTGTGTAGCCACCACTATTTTCCAGCACTGCCTTAACCCCCTTGGGTATGGAGTTCACCAGAGCTTTACATGTTGCCACTAGAGTCCTCTTCCATTCCTCCATGATGACATCACGAAGCTGATGGATGTTAGAGACCTTGCGCTCCTCCACATTCCATTTGAGGATGCCCCACAGATGGAATCAGAATAGGGTTTAGATCTGGAGACATGCTTGACCAGTCCATCACCTTTACCCTCAGCTTCTTTAGCAAGGCAGTGGTCATCTTGGAGGTGTGTTTGGGGTCATTATCATGTTGGAATACTGCCCTGAAGCCCAGTCTCCAAAGGGCTGGGATCATGCTCTGCTTCAGTATGTCACAGTACGTGTTGGCATTCATGGTTCCCTCGATGAACTGTAGCTCCCCAGTGCTGGCAGCACTCATGCAGCCCCAGACCATGACACTCCCACCACCATGCTTGACTGTAGGCAAGACACGCTTGTCTTTGTACTCCTCACCTGGTTGCCACCACACACGCTAGACACCATCTGAACCCAATAAGTTTATCTTGGTCTCATCAGACCACAGGACATGGTTACAGTAATCCATGTTCTTAATCTGCTGTCTTCATCAAACTGTTTGCACAGTTTAAAAGAGGCTTCCTGCAGACCAATTTGATGCAGCATGCGGCATATGGTCTGAGCACTGACAGGCTGACCTCCCACCCCTTCAAACTCTACAACAATGCTGGCAGCACTCATACGTCTATTTCCCAAAGACAACCTCTGGATATGACGCTGAGCACGTGCACTCAACTTCTTTGGTCGACCATGGTGAGCCCTGTTCTAAATGGAACCTGTCCTGTTAAACCGCTCTATGGTCTTGGCCACCATGCTGCAGCTCAGTTCCAGGGTCTTGGCAATCTTCTTATAGCCTAGGCCATCTTTATGTAGAGCAACAATTCATTTTTTTTAAAACCTCAGAGAGTTCATTGCCACGAGGTGCCATGCTGAACTTCCAGTGACCAGTATGAGAGAGTGAGAGCGATAACACCAAATTTAACACACCTACTCCCTATTCACACCTGAGTAGGGATGAGCCGAACACCCCCCAGTTTGGTTTGCAGCAGAACATGCAAACTGGGCAAAAAATTGGTGCGAACACCGTTAAAGTCTATGGGACACGAACATGAAAAATCAAAAACCCCCACGCCATTTTTTTTTTAAATTTTGGCATGGGGTTCCCCTTAATATACAGACCTGAAGGGCCTGGTATATAATTTTGGGGGACCCCCACACGATTTTTTTTTAAATCTTGGTTCGGGGTTCCCCTTAATATTCATACCAGACCCAAAGGGACTGGTAATTGACTGTGGGGGAATCCCATGCCGTTTTTTTCAATTACTTTTATGTAGAGCAGCAATTCTTTTTTTTCAGATCCTCAGATTTCTTTGCCATGAGGTGCCATGTTGAACTTCCAGTGACCAGTATGAGAGAGTGAGACAATAACACCAAATTTAACACACATGCTCCCCATTCACACCTGAGACCTTCAAATGAGTCACATGACACCAGGGAGGGAAAATGGCTAATTGGGCCTAATTTGGACATTTTCATTTAGGGGTGTATTCACTTTTGTTGCCAGCCGTTTAGACATTTATGGCTGTGTGTTGAGTTATTTTGAGGGGACAGCAAATTTACACTGTTATACAAGCTGTACACTCGCTACTTCACATCGTAGCAAAGTGTCATTGCTTCAGTGTTGTCACATGAAAAGATATAATAAAATATTTACAAAAATGTAAGGGTGTGCTCACTTTTGTGAGATACTGTATATATGAATATTTATATTGCAGTTTACAGCACTGGTGTCCTAGTGTCACTTATTATATTGATAAGTACTGGTTGGACAGCATAAGAACTGAAATTTTTTTGCACTTTTAGCTGGTTTCATATATTTCCTGTTAACTTGTATACCTATGTTGTATCACTACCTAAATATGAATATTTATTCACAAGTCTTTATATTATACTGTATAGCACTAGTATTTTGGCAATATTTACTGGATTGATATTGATATTGATCTAAGTTTTTTTTTCTTTTTTTTTCTACTTGTGTTTAATTATTTTTGTTTTTATGTTTTTAAGCATTAAGGTTATTCTTTATTAGTACAACTTAGAGATAGAGCACCACAACACTTACTTATTATTTTACTCATTGATGGATGTGGAAACACATTTATAGTGTTTGCAGCAGCTTTTCATTGGTACTTTAGGTGAATTTGTGAGTAGGGAAGATGGCAGTGCATGAGTTATTATATTCATAGATTAAACGAATTTATGAAAATGTGTACATTTTATAATACAATTTTATGGTATAATTTACAGAAGCCTCAACTAGACATGATGCTCTGCTGGATTGGAAATTTCAAACAGGGGGGCAGGAGGCGGAGCCTAACGGAGCAGACATGCATTGTTAGAGCTCCACACCGCTGAGGAGAGAAGAGAAGGACAAAGCGGAGCCTGCAGGCTCAAAAGGTATCCATTTGAACCTTTTTGCCCCAGGGAACAAACTGTGAAAGTTTGGGAAGGAAATATGGTACTGGGAGGAAACCGTGGCAGAAATAAAAATCACCTCACAAAGAGCTCACAGGCACTCACTGCTGCTGAAGCAGCTCCAGTCACCTCACAAGATACAGCATCAGGGCGCTCTCACAGACAGAAAATGTCACAGCAAGACTCTCCATTTGAGTCAGATACAGAACAAATCCTCTCACAAACTTCTCCACAAGCCTCCTCAGTATCCCCAGTAATATTATTACAATTTGAAAAGATGCTTCATAAGGCTTTAAAACAAACCTCAGACCAAATAACAAAAAGCCTAACCAAAGAAATAAGAGAGCTGGGAAACCGCACCGCAGCCTTAGAAATAAAAATCGATGAAATTGAAATTACAACCCAAGAAAATATAACAGAATTGGAACAATTAAAAAAAGAGAATTTAATACTTCAAACTAAGCTCGAGGATTACGAAAATAGAGCCAGACGTTCAAACTTGCGCATAAGGGGAATACCTGAAACTGTGACAGACCTGCAATCTACTATTACTGCTCTATTACAAGAACTAAAGCCAGATATCCCTATTGAACGTTTAGAACTGGACAGAGTACACAGAGCCCTCACAGCCAAAAAGAAAGATGGACCCCCGCGTGATATAATCACAAAATTTCATTATTACAGAACGAAAGAACAAATACTAATTGCTGCAAGAGAAAAAAAGGAACTTAATTTTCAAGGACACAATTATCAAATTTTTGCTGACCTATCCCAACTTACTATTACTAAAAGACGATCCATGAAACCCCAACTAATGGAACTGCAACGCCACAACATTATGTATCAATGGGGCTTCCCCTTTTCAGTCAGATTTAACCACCAAGGTACAATTTACAGAAGCAGATCAGCAGATGAACTACAACAAACCCTTTTAAAATTAAATCTGACAGAACCCACAAGCAGCAACACTCCCACACGCAGAAGAATGGCATCATCTTCACCTTCAGGCAGCACCCAGAAAATTCCAGAACAAAATGGGAATCATCATTCTCACAAAAGAGGCCGTTATGCCACATCATCCATGGACCAAGAAGATTCAATGGACTGACATCCTAATTCCTGATATCTCTTCATTTATTATACTAAGAAATGGTTCTATATAAAAAACCTGTATTTATAACTGAATGTAACTGCATTCTGATAGTCACACACTGTGTGGGATCATGTTACATTCCAGTTATATTTCTTATTACTTCTGATTCATATAGCCTTAGAATATATAAGTGAAATAAGGAAATTCTTGTTCAGTTATATATTATCAGGTAATAACAATAGATTTATTACTTTTTAGGACAAATATGTTCAATAATCCAGAAGTAATGGAAGCTTTTTCTTTCTTTTCTTAAAACAAATATATTATTACCTAACTAGTTCCTAGAATAATGTTTTTGTTTATTCTAATCTGAAGCAATACAACCTCAATTTTATGAGTTAACATATCTAAACAGTTACATATGAATAAAATATGTAATTGTTTACTCTAAAAGGGTTAAAATCCAAAAATATTTCAAACTATCTTCATCAATACCAAAGTTATTAATTAACAGTACCTTTCTAACTGAATTATTTAGCCTAGGGCAAGACTAACCATATACAACCACCCTGGAATAAATAATTTCAACAAAAACTATATTCTGCACTCCAATTAATGAAACATCATTTTGATGTCTTTTGACATAGCACTTCTCTCCTGTAAGCGGAAGATCCGTGTACCCCATTAGCCCTCCTCATTCTCCCAACCATATTATGTGGGAGTGTGACGAAGGCACTTATTCCCCTGAGAGAGATATTTATTCTCTTTCACGGGTAAATTGTGATTACTTGCAAAAAATAATTTATACAATGTATCATCTAATCTCATATGTTTTTTGTTTACTCTTTACTCCAGAATTCACTGGTTTCTTTTCTATCTATTCATCTCTTCAGTCCACACAGGTTGATCTGCGCAGTCAGCTCTGCATAACAAAAAGTAAGTCAAAACTATTTGATCTATTGCCATGGCACCACTAAATATACTTTCCCTGAATGTTCAGGGAATAAATGTCCCTCAAAAAAGGACCAAAGCCTTCCGTACTTTCCATAACAAGAAGGCTCACATAGTATGCCTCCAAGAAACACACTTCACCAAAGATTCTACTCCAAAATATATTTCTCCTTTTTATCAACAAATTTACACGGCTTCTGCCTGTACCAAGCAAAGGGGAACTCTAATTGCATTTCCCCGATCCACACCATTCACCTTATCATCAGAAATTAAAGACCCAGAAGGTAGATACCTGATACTCATGGGTTATATAATGGATACAGCAATCACGGTGATTTCCTACTACGCTCCTAACAAACAACCTACACCATTCCTCTCACATATATTACAAGTGATTAATACACACAAAATAGGAACAGTGATAATGTGTGGGGATTCGAACCAGGTCCTCCTCCCATTTCTAGATAAATCACCTTTTACACCATCCAAAATAACCTCTAGATTACCTTTTTCTCAACTTCTTTCCAAATACAATCTGGTAGATTCGTGGAGAGAAAGTAACCCAATGAAAAAGAAATTCACTTATTTCTCGCACCCTCATCAAACCTTCACCAGAATAGATCATATTTTTCTAACAATAGGAATGATACCAGAAATTATTGCATCAGATATAATTCCGATTCCGTGGTCTGACCATAATGCAGTATACACTACTATAGCCTCAGCCATACCAAAAGCGCATGACCCAACGTGGTACTTACCGGACATAATGCTCAAACACCCACTACATCAGATGGCCATTGAACAAGCTTTAAAGGAATACATATCAATTAATAATACAACAGACATCTCCCCAATAACACTGTGGGAAGCTCATAAGCCTGTCTTGCATGGTACAATACAAAGACAAATGGCACTATTTAAACGGGAACGCAAAAATCTAGCAAAAAAACTAGAACTCAATTTTAATGCAGCCTACATATCATTTCAAGATAATCCATCTCAGAGTACAAAATCTCATCTGGAAAAATCTAGATTGGAATATGATCTATTTCTCACTGAGTCAGTTGATAAATCCCTCAAACGCTCCAAACACAATTTCTACATGAATACAAACAAACCAGGTACATATTTGGCTCGGGCATTAAATTCAACTAACAAATCTTTCAAACCAATACGTTTGAAATTATCAAAAAATGTTTACACTTGTAATCCAGTTAAAATAGTCCATAAATTTCACTCACATCTCGCAACTTTATACAAGACAAACAATGAATTTAATCCTACAGAGGCTGAATCCTTCTTCTCAAAAATAACCTTACCTGAGTTATCTCAGAATCAAAAAAGCAGTTTGGATGAGCCTATAACTATAGATGAAGTTGCTAACGCCATAAAAGACCTAAAACTTAACAAAAGACCAGGCCCAGACGGCTACTCGGCTTTATACTATAAAACATTCTCAGAAATACTCTCTCCCATTCTCACTGAAACTTTTAACAAACTTCTAGATGGACATTCTTTTCGGCAAGAAACACTAATGGCAATTGTTTGTATGATCCCAAAACCCCTTTCTGATGATACTTCCTGTGTGAATTATTGGCCTATCTCTCTGTTAAACCTTGATATTAAATTATTAGCAAAAATAATAGCAAAACGCCTCAATAGCATTATAGGAAAATTAATACATAGAGATCAAGTAGGCTTCATGCCAAATAGACAGGCAGGCGATAATATACGCAGGGCAGTGTTATTGGCACATATTGCTAAAAAACGGAAAATCCCTTTATGTTTTCTATCTCTCGATATTAAGAGGGCATTTGACACAGTATCCTGGCAATATATGCAATATTCATTACAAAAATGGGGTTTTGGACCCCACTTTTTAACATGGATCAAAGCATTATATAATAAACCCAAAGCCTATATAAAATATGCTGGATACAAATCTGAAGCCTTTAATATCGAAAGAGGTACCCGACAGGGTTGCCCATTATCTCCCTTATTATTTGCCCTTATACTCGAACCCATGGCCCAATACATCAGAACAAACCAAACTATAACTGCCATTGAAGTAGGAGGTATTACACACAAATTATGTATATTTGCAGATGATATATTACTTTTTCTATCATCACCACAGGTCTCTGGTCCTAACTTAATACCAGCTCTTGATGGATTTGCAGCCCTATCCGGCCTTATGATTAATCCTAAGAAATGCCTAGTGCTTAATATTTCACTCACAAACATGGAATTGATCCCGGCTAGGGCTGCACTCCCATTCACATGGGCAGAAAAATCAATCCCATATCTTGGAATTCATTTAACAGCATCTCATTCTGACTTATTCTCAACCAATTATCCTCCTGTATTAAGACAGATCACAAATCTAATAAAACAATGGTCGCAACTTCCTTTTTCCTGGATAGGGAAGATTAATGCAATCAAAATGACTATTCTACCCAAATTGCTTTATCTATTCAGAGTCCTCCCTATTCCAATTCCTTCCTATTTTTTGAGAATAGTACAAAAAAGAGCAACTTCGTTTATATGGGGCTCTTCTAAACCACGTATACCTATACACACACTACATCTTCCCAAAAATAAAGGAGGCCTGGGATACCCTAATTTTACTAACTACTACAGAGCAGCACATTTGGCCAGTCTGTCCAAATACCATGCAAAACAGGAAATCCCATTATGGGTATTTATAGAGGCTTCAGAAAATGACCCTCTATTAATATCAAATTTATTATGGCTTGATCCTAAAGACCGCTTTAAAATTCATAATCCCATAACTAAACACTTCTTATCTCTCTGGGATAAACTAAAAACCAAATATCAGTTACAATCTCCACACAATCCTCTCCTTTCTTTTATCAGAAATCCGGCCTTTTATCCGGCATGGATCTACCCAAATTCTTTTAAAGCTTGGACAACATCAGGCATTCAGACAATAAATGACTTCATAGCATCTAAATCATTCCTTTCATTCCCATCGCTTAGAGAAAAATATGATCTACCAAACTCTGAGATATTTAGATATCTCCAAATCAAAAATTTCTATACACCATTCCTAAAGGGGGATGCACCATTATCCCAATTATCCATTTTTGAATCAATCTGTACAAAAGATCCATTTGCTAAAGGTACAATTTCATCACTTTATAATCAATTATATGGAGTAGCAAATCTTAATAGACCCTCTTACGTTCAGAGGTGGGAGGAGGACCTGGGACGAACTTTAGAAGACACGGACTGGTCTAACATATGGCTCACATCTAAGTCATCTTCGCCCAACATCTTAGCACTGGAGACAAATTATAAAGTCCTAACTCGCTGGTACCTTGTACCCGCTAGAGTGGCAAAATATTCACCTAATACCTCAGCTCTTTGTTTTCGAAGGATGCCCAGAAATAGGCACATATTTACACATATGGTGGACGTGCCCAGTAATCCAAACCTTCTGGAAGGAAGTCTTCGTGATTGCATCTAAAATATTTAAAAAAATAATACAACCAGATCCATATTTAACTTTACTTAATCTAAAACCGGAATGGTTAACACTCTCTCAATTCAAACTTATGATCCAACTAATAACGGCTGCAAAACAAACAGTGGCCAAGGCATGGAAATCTCCTACATTGGTACTAGCAGAAACAATTCACAGAATGAATAATACAATGTCCCATGCTAAGATGGTAGCCATCGATCAAAACCAAATTCCAAAATTTGAAAAACTTTGGCATCCTTGGATAAAACAACAGTTCCTGTCAAACTTCAATGACTCTGTCCTGTTGCCATGGTAACAGATTAAATGACTTACAGAGACACCCATTCTAAGGCTTCAAAGAGAACTAAAAAGAATAATAAACTGACGAGCAGGACAACCTTGTGGACCATACCTCTACCTTTCAACCCTTTTTCTTCTTTCTCTTTCCTTTTCTCCACCTTACGATTAAAGCTCATTATCAGAATTTATTTGACCTATATACACTCTACTTGTAAACAATATGTATAGTAGGTATAAATCATTTAAATACCTACAAAAGTAACTAAGGAAATGATATATATCTTTAATTTAGGTTTACGTGAACCCAATGTTTAATATTTGAAATTTCATGATATTTACCTATATAAACCCTACTGTAAAACAATGAGCTTACTTTATAGATCCTTGTAAACTTACTTTATGTATCTTTATAACATTGTATACTCAATAAACTTCTTTTGACAAGGAAATTTCAAACAATGCAGAGCTGATTAAACTGAAAAAAACAAGTACAAACTGGAAAAATAAAAATACCTAATTTTAAGAATTTTAAGAAAGCAAACTTTCCAATGCTGTAGGCTGCTCTCCAAGACTTTGACTGAGAAGGAATATTCTCAAAGAACACACAACAGAAATAAGAATGTTTTAAACTGACTGTATGCAAACACGGCAAAACCCTGGGCAATAAGATTTAAAGGCTAGGGGCATGTTGAGGTGATATTTTTGCACTGCGGAACCCATATCTGTATTGGGTACAGGTTGACAGGCCAGCATTAGGAATGAGCCAAACTAATGTAAAATGCCCACTTTATGCCCAATGCAAAAAAAGTACATTCGACCAGGGGCAGTGCTTTTGTAAATGCTTGAATGGAAACATTTATTTATTATTTATTTATTTATTTATTAACCTACACAGTCTTACCCGAAGGCCTCGATGCACAAAACAAAAAGACATTGACATTAAATGACCTTAAGAGAACCAACATAACAGCATGGCAACATACAAAATAAAAGGCAGGGAGTCTGTCCATCACACCCCAATTAAAATTAGGTGACTCCAAAAGCTTGTACAAAAAGTACGCTTTTCAATTTCTTTCAGAATTTCAAAAAGTAATTCTCAAGTCTCAGTTTCAGAGGCAAGGAGTTCCAAAATTCAGCTCCTTGTACTTTACTCGTTCTCCCTCCACATGTTTTCTTTTAAAATTTTGGAATCTTCAGTATGGCCACATTTGCCGATCTCAAGGATCGGGTAGGCACATACTTGATGAATTTTTCCTTCAGATACTCTGGGCCATGTCCATGCAATGCCTTATGGACAAGACATCCAGTTTTGAACAGAACCATTCTTTCACGGGCAACCAATGCAGGGCTCTAAGGGATGGAGTGATGTGGTCACGACGACCAACACCTTCAGTAACCTTGCTGCGGCATTCTGCATCAACTGGAGCTTGTAGATGGTACAAGCAGGCAAACCCAGATACAGGGCATTACAGTAGTCCAGTCAACTGCTGATAATGGCATTGACCATAGCGATCTTGTCAGAGTCTGCTATATAGCGAAAAATCGACCCCAGGAGTCTCAGGTGGAAGTGACATGAACTCACCACCTGATTTACCTGAGGGTGCAGGTTCAACCTAGAGTCAAAGATGACGCCCAGGTCCCTGACCTGAGTGGCCTGAATTGGAAAAGGTTTAAAAGATTCTGGCCAGGATGGAAACAGGTTGGAATACACCTGGTTACTGAAGATGATGCATTCAGTTTTGGTGCCATTTAGTTTTAGATAATTGGCACCCATCCAGGATTGGATTTCCTCCAGACAGGAGACCAGCATGACCTGATCCTCCCCTTTCTTGGATAATTTGAAGTAGATCTGGGTGTCGACAGCGTAGACATGGAACGGGAGATTGTGACGGCGAATGATGTACAGCAGCGGCCTTATATAGATGTTAAAAAGGATCAGAGATAAAGCCGATCCTTGTGGGACCCCGCAAGACAGGGCACTATCAGAGGAATAAAATGGTCCTAACTTTACCCTCTGAACCCTGTTGTGCAGGAATGAGGCTACCCATGCCAGAACTATACTATCCATTCCCGCCACCATCTTCAACCTATCCACAAGTATAGAGTGGTCAATGGTATCAAAAGCTGCTGACAAATCCAGAAGTACAAAGGCTGAAGCTTCATTCTCATCCAAGGCCCAGAGTAGGTCGTCCTGGACTTTTACCAGGGCTGTTTCCGAGCCTCTCCCAGGATGAAATCCTGACTGGAAGTCATCAAAAATTTTATTAGACTTCAGGTGAGGTTGAAATTGACATACCGCAGCTTGCTCCATGATTTTTGCCAAAAACGGCAGGGTGGAAATAGGGTGATTGTTGCTCAATACTGTGCGCTCCACGTTAGCTTTCTTTAGCAGGGGTATAACCACCTCCTGCTTCAGAATACCTGGAACGACATCAGTAGCGAAAAACATGCTGACAATTTCTGCAATAAAAGGCACCAGAGCATCTGAGGAGTCCTTCACCAACTACGCAATGCAGGGATCAAGTGATGAGGACGAGGCTTTGAGAGATTTGAGGATGATTTTAATATCTTCTGGAGTCATCAGATAAAATACAGAGAAGCGGGTCCCTGCATATGGTGGGCATGTTTCTTCTACCTCCACTAATGAAATATTTTTTCTGATGATTTCTATTTTCTCTTTAAAATAACAGGATAACATTTTGCATAATTCAACAGTTTTTCTCTTCCGGTTGACCACACGTGGGATTAGCCAATCGCCTGGCCACCCTGAAGAGCTCTGCCGATGCTTTAGACACATTTTTTATTTTGCTTGTGAAAAATTTTTTCTTGCCATTTCTGATGCCTTCCTTGTAATTTTTTTAATTAACTGTATAATTTAAATTTGATGATTAATTTGGGGATTTTCTCCATGCTCTTTCAGCAGCCCTACATTGCCATTTTAATTCTCTTGACTCTTGAGAGAACCAAAGCTGGTTTTTCTCAGGTTCCCTTATTATAGAGATTTTTTTTTAAAGGAGCTAGGAAATCAGGGGTTTTTATAATAGCAGCTTCGAAAAAAATCTATTTTTTCAGCAACCGACTCAGATTTAAAAAAGCTTAGATTATCTATATTTTTCACAAAGTGTCTGCCAAAATCATCTGCAGACACTTTGGATATATTCCGTATCATTTTTACGGGGATGATTCTATTAGGAATATGAGATTCCTTTTTACTCGTTTTACATCATGAGTAAACCAGATTAAATGATGGTCGCTCCAAATCATCTCCCAGGATGGGAAGAACTTAAGTAAAAGCCTACCATATAAAACCCAATCCAGGGTGTGGCCTGCTGCATGAGTGGGACCGCTAACACCCTGGGTATACCCCACACTCGCCGCAAAATTTATCAGCTGCTGAGCAACTAAATGATCAGCATCATCCGCCCAACAGTTGAAATCTCCAAGCACAATGTTTTTATTATAACGCAAAGACTGGTTAATGAGTACTTGGCACATCTCCTCTAGGAAATCAGCTGTTTTATTAGGGAGATAATAGATAATTATTAACCCCATGGGTTCTTCAGGTCCTAGTTTGCATTGAAAAGAGGCAAATTCAAACAAAGAAACCATTTAATCTGTATCAATTTTAGTGAACATCAGCTGGGAGCGAAATATGAGAGCCATTCCTCCACCCCCCGTTAATCTATCATGATTTATGATGCTATAGCCATTAGGGACTAGTTCATCCATTCTAGGGGGAGCGGCCGAAGAAAATCATGTTTCTGTGACTGCTAAATAATCCAGTTTATGTAGACAGATGGTATCATAAATAGCAGGGGCATTCTTTATAGCTCAGCGAGCATTAATGAATCCTCCCACTAACCTAAGTTTTTTGTTTTTTTTTTCAAACTTGTCTGTGCCACTTTCAGCTACTTTTAGAGCATTAGTAAAAAATTTTAAGCATTTAGGTTCAGAGGCTTTAGATAAACCAAATTTCAGTAGTTTGTCAGCTACCCTCTGTAAAAGCTGACCAGTTGTATTCAGCGTCTTTAGGTGATCAGATAAATAAACAATCATGATTAAAAAACTGCACTCCGAATAGGTTACCTATAGTAAAATACTAAGGTGCCCGCCTGCCCCGCCATGTCCTGTCACGGATGGGCACAGACGGGCTTCCCTCTGGTGTGCAGCCTGTGCCCCGCGCAGTGGTGTTAGGAGGATATAGAAGCCAGACTACGCACGAGAAAGGTTAAGGAGTCAGCTCCGCCCACAATGGAAGTCCAACTCAGTGCGCATGAGCGGGGACCAGGACCAGGCATCCTGACCCTGAGTGCGGCTTCCTGCTGGATTGCACTTGTCCAGGGGGGACTCTGAAAGCTCTGAGGTAGGTACAAATGTATTGTTGATGTAGACAACAAAACAGCACAAGGGGATCCTAAACTGTAGACTGTCCTGTGCAAGTGCTATTTTCTTTAGGTAGTCAAATGCCCACAACCTTTATTGAATGACGAGAAGCAAGTAAAAGACTGGTTCTGCCTCCACTTACTTTTATATCACAGGCTTTGGCCCACAAGTGCCTTTTGTTAAATATAGCTCTAATGATAATGTTGATTTGAATTTTTGATGATTAGGGTAATACATGGCTTTGGACACTGTTGTAAGTATAACCTAACAGAATAATGAGAGAGAAATGTGAGGAATAGCAAATTCTGAACAAAATATAAAGATAAATATAGCAAGAACTAAGCAGTAACCATTCTAGAAAAATATCTTATAAGCACAATATACATCAAAAGCAACCTTACATTACACATGCCATTCCATTTAAATGTCTTGGTTTTGACTATACGTTCATTTTACATGTTTCTGATAAGGATGGTTGCATTTAAGGTTATCTGTTTAATTGGCTTTCTTATTAAGCTGCTTTTCTTTAGTATTTAAAACAATGTTATGTGTTTTATTCTTAGCGTTTTAAATGTTAAGAATGTCACTAGCACTGGTAACCTTTTCATTGTTGTTTGGGGTACATTACAAAGCAAATGACCTTTTCAATGCATCATATAAATATGGATTAATTAATCATTTCTTTAAAAAGAACTGAACGCTAAATAATTTTAAAATGCACATATGTGAAATAAAGGAATCTCTGTTTATGAAAGCTAACTTCTGCAGCTGCTGCTCAGAATACTTATCTTTGCACTTTGGTTGCTGTAGGTACTTGTATGTGAGTAATTATGCTGTTATGTTTATAAAGTGTCCTTTTTCTTCCCAGGGCCAGATTAAGAGCATCATGGGCCTGGTGCTGAGGATTTCGGTGGGCCTTTTTATGGAAACAAAATGAAAATGCAAACAATTTTTCGCTAAAACGAATTAAATAAACTCTCACCAGTAATACCAGCTGTGCAGCCTCTGAGCAGCAGCAACACCACCAATACCACCTGCTATGCGATCTCTCACCAGCAGCAACATAGGGAGACCACATTTCCAAACTGTCATTCAGAGACAACCCCCTCTTCCCAAAAAAAGATGAGGGTGGGGGATGTAGTCTCGGGGTTGGCAGGGAAATCGGTGGTGGAGGTGATTTGTCAGGCAAATGGCTGGTGTTAGTACTTAAAATCAATCATCCTGACACCATGCTTGATATGGTGTCAGGATGATCAAATTCCATTATTTCAGTTACCACATTGTAATATATAGTGAAATAGTTCAACTCACCATCATGCAGAATCAGTGGGACCTGAGCTTGTCACTTGCCACCAGATGCAGCTTGTCACTTGCCACCCATAGCCTGCCACCAGATGTAGAGTATCACTTTCCACAGTTGCCTGCCGCTAGATGCAGCATGTCACTTGCCACCAGCAGCCTGCCACCAGATACAGTGTGCCACTTGCAACCAGATACAGTGTGCCACTTGCTACCCACAGCCTGCCAAAAGGTACAATGTGCCAATTGCCACCAGCAGCCTGCCACCAGATACAGTGTGCCACTTGCCAACAGTAGCCTTTCACCAGATACAGTGTGCCACTTGCTACCGACAGCCTGTCACCAGATACAGTGTGCCACTTGCCACCAGCAGCCTGCCACTAGATACAGTGTGCCACTTGCCACCAGATACATTGTGCCACTTGCCACCAGATACAGTGTGCCACTTGCCACCAGCAGCCTGCCACCAGATACAGTGTGTCACTTGCCACCAGCAGCCTGCCACCAGATACATTGTGCCACTTGCCACCAGATACAGTGTGCCACTTGCCACCAGCTCCCTGCCACCAGATACAGTGTGCCACTTGCCACCAGCAGCCTTCCATCAGATACAGTGTGCCACTTGCCAACCACAGCCTACCACCAGATACAGTGTGTCACTTACCACCAGCAGCCTTCCACCAGATAGTGTGCCACTTGCCACCAGCAGCCTGCCATCAGATACAGTGTGCCACTTGCCACCAGCAGCCTACCACCAGATACATTGTGCCACTTGCCAACCACAGCCTACCACCAGATACAGTGTGCCACTTGCCACCGGCAGCCTGCCACCAGATACAGTGTGCCACTTGCCACCGGCAGCCTGCCACCAGATACAGTGTGCCACTTGCCACCAGCAGCCTGCCACCAGATACAGTGTGCCACTTGCCAACCACAGCCTACCACCAGATACAGTGTGTCACTTACCATCAGCAGCCTTCCACCAGATAGTGTGCCACTTGCCACCAGCAGCTAGCCGCCAGATACAGTGTGCCACTTGTCACCAGCAGCCTGCCACCAGATACAGTGTGCCACTTGCCAACCACAGCCTACCACCAGATACAGTGTGCCACTTGCCACTGGCAGCCTGCCACCAGATACAGTGTGCCACTTGCCACCAGCAGCCTGCCACCAGATACAGTGTGCCACTTGCCAACCACAGCCTACCACCAGATACAGTGTGCCACTTGCCAACCACAGCCTGCCACCAGATACAGTGTGCCACTTGCCACTAGCAGCCTGCCACCAGATACAGTGTGCCACTTGCCACTCGCAGCCTGTCACCAGATACAGTGTGCAACTTGCCACTAGCAGCCTGCCACCAGATACAGTGTGCCACTTGCCACTGACAGCCTGTCACCAGATACAGCGTGTCACTTGCCACTGACAGCCCGTCACCAGATACAGCGTGTCACTTGCCACCAGCAGCCTGCCACCAGATACAGTGTGCCACTTGCCACCAGCAGCCTGCCACCAGATACAGTGTGCTACTTGCCACCAGCAGCCTGCCACCAGATACAGTGTGCCACTTGCCACTAGCAGCCTGCCACCAGATACAGTGTGCCACTTGTCACCTGCAGCCTATCACCAGATACAGTGTGCCACTTGCCACTAGCAGCCTGCCACCAGATACAGTGTGTCACTTGCCACCAGATACAGTGTGCCACTTGCCACTAGCAGCCTGCCACCAGATACAGTGTGCCACATGTCACCTGCAGCCTGTCACCAGATACAGTGTGCCACTTGCCACTAGCAGCCTGTCACCAGATACAGTGTGCCACTTGCCACTAGCAGCCTGCCACCAGATACAGTGTGCCACTTGCCACTGACAGCCTGTCACCAGATACAGCGTGTCACTTGCCACCAGCAGCCTGCCACCAGATACAGTGTGCCACTTGCCACCAGCAGCCTGCCACCAGATACAGTGTGCTACTTGCCACCAGCAGCCTGCCACCAGATACAGTGTGCCACTTGCCACTAGCAGCCTGCCACCAGATACAGTGTGCCACTTGTCACCTGCAGCCTATCACCAGATACAGTGGGCCACTTGCCACTAGCAGCCTGCCACCAGATACAGTGTGCCACTTGCCACTGACAGCCTGTCACCAGATACAGCGTGTCACTTGCCACCAGCAGCCTGCCACCAGGTACAGTGTGCCACTTGCCACCAGCAGCCTGCCACCAGATACAGTGTGCTACTTACCACCAGCAGCCTGCCACCAGATACAGTGTGCCACTTGCCACTAGCAACCTGCCACCAGATACAGTGTGCCACTTGTCACCTGCAGCCTATCACCAGATACAGTGTGCCACTTGCCACTAGCAGCCTGCCACCAGATACAGTGTGTCACTTGCCACCAGATACAGTGTGCCACTTGCCACTAGCAGCCTGCCACCAGATACAGTGTGCCACATGTCACCGGCAGCCTGTCACCAGATACAGTGTGCCACTTGCCACTAGCAGCCTGTCACCAGATACAGTGTGCCACTTGCCACTAGCAGCCTGCCACCAGATACAGTGTGCCACTTGCCACTGACAGCCTGTCACCAGATACAGCGTGTCACTTGCCACCAGCAGCCTGCCACCAGATACAGTGTGCCACTTGCCACCAGCAGCCTGCCACCAGATACAGTGTGCTACTTACCACCAGCAGCCTGCCACCAGATACAGTGTGCCACTTGCCACTAGCAGCCTGCCACCAGATACAGTGTGCCACTTGTCACCTGCAGCCTATCACCAGATACAGTGTGCCACTTGCCACTAGCAGCCTGCCACCAGATACAGTGTGTCACTTGCCACCAGATACAGTGTGCCACTTGCCACTAGCAGCCTGCCACCAGATACAGTGTGCCACATGTCACCGGCAGCCTGTCACCAGATACAGTGTGCCACTTGCCACTAGCAGCCTGTCACCAGATACAGTGTGCCACTTGCCACTAGCAGCCTGCCACCAGATACAGTGTGCCACTTGCCACTGACAGCCTGCCACCATATACAGCGTGTCACTTGCCACCAGCAGCCTGCCACCAGATACAGTGTGCCACTTGCCACCAGCAGCCTGCCACCAGATACAGTGTGCTACTTGCCACCAGCAGCCTGCCACCAGATACAGTGTGCCACTTGCCACTAGCAGCCTGCCACCAGATACAGTGTGCCACTTGTCACCTGCAGCCTATCACCAGATACAGTGGGCCACTTGCCACTAGCAGCCTGCCACCAGATACATTGTGCCACTTGCCACTAGCAGCCTGCCACCAGATACAGTGTGCCACTTGCCACTGACAGCCTGTCACCAGATACAGCGTGTCACTTGCCACCAGCAGCCTGCCACCAGATACAGTGTGCCACTTGCCACCAGCAGCCTGCCACCAGATACAGTGTGCCACTTGCCACTAGCAGCCTGCCACCAGATACAGTGTGCCACTTGTCACCTGCAGCCTATCACCAGATACAGTGTGCCACTTGCCACTAGCAGCCTGCCACCAGATACAGTGTGTCACTTGCCACCAGATACAGTGTGCCACTTGCCACTAGCAGCCTGCCACCAGATACAGTGTGCCACATGTCACCTGCAGCCTGTCACCAGATACAGTGTGCCACTTGCCACTAGCAGCCTGTCACCAGATACAGTGTGCCACTTGCCACTAGCAGCCTGCCACCAGATACAGTGTGCCACTTGCCACTGACAGCCTGTCACCAGATACAGCGTGTCACTTGCCACCAGCAGCCTGCCACCAGATACAGTGTGCCACTTGCCACCAGCAGCCTGCCACCAGATACAGTGTGCTACTTGCCACCAGCAGCCTGCCACCAGATACAGTGTGCCACTTGCCACTAGCAGCCTGCCACCAGATACAGTGTGCCACTTGTCACCTGCAGCCTATCACCAGATACAGTGGGCCACTTGCCACTAGCAGCCTGCCACCAGATACAGTGTGCCACTTGCCACTGACAGCCTGTCACCAGATACAGCGTGTCACTTGCCACCAGCAGCCTGCCACCAGGTACAGTGTGCCACTTGCCACCAGCAGCCTGCCACCAGATACAGTGTGCTACTTACCACCAGCAGCCTGCCACCAGATACAGTGTGCCACTTGCCACTAGCAACCTGCCACCAGATACAGTGTGCCACTTGTCACCTGCAGCCTATCACCAGATACAGTGTGCCACTTGCCACTAGCAGCCTGCCACCAGATACAGTGTGTCACTTGCCACCAGATACAGTGTGCCACTTGCCACTAGCAGCCTGCCACCAGATACAGTGTGCCACATGTCACCGGCAGCCTGTCACCAGATACAGTGTGCCACTTGCCACTAGCAGCCTGTCACCAGATACAGTGTGCCACTTGCCACTAGCAGCCTGCCACCAGATACAGTGTGCCACTTGCCACTGACAGCCTGTCACCAGATACAGCGTGTCACTTGCCACCAGCAGCCTGCCACCAGATACAGTGTGCCACTTGCCACCAGCAGCCTGCCACCAGATACAGTGTGCTACTTACCACCAGCAGCCTGCCACCAGATACAGTGTGCCACTTGCCACTAGCAGCCTGCCACCAGATACAGTGTGCCACTTGTCACCTGCAGCCTATCACCAGATACAGTGTGCCACTTGCCACTAGCAGCCTGCCACCAGATACAGTGTGTCACTTGCCACCAGATACAGTGTGCCACTTGCCACTAGCAGCCTGCCACCAGATACAGTGTGCCACATGTCACCGGCAGCCTGTCACCAGATACAGTGTGCCACTTGCCACTAGCAGCCTGTCACCAGATACAGTGTGCCACTTGCCACTAGCAGCCTGCCACCAGATACAGTGTGCCACTTGCCACTGACAGCCTGCCACCATATACAGCGTGTCACTTGCCACCAGCAGCCTGCCACCAGATACAGTGTGCCACTTGCCACCAGCAGCCTGCCACCAGATACAGTGTGCTACTTGCCACCAGCAGCCTGCCACCAGATACAGTGTGCCACTTGCCACTAGCAGCCTGCCACCAGATACAGTGTGCCACTTGTCACCTGCAGCCTATCACCAGATACAGTGGGCCACTTGCCACTAGCAGCCTGCCACCAGATACAGCGTGCCACTTGCCACTAGCAGCCTGCCACCAGATACAGTGTGCCACTTGCCACTGACAGCCTGTCACCAGATACAGCGTGTCACTTGCCACCAGCAGCCTGCCACCAGATACAGTGTGCCACTTGCCACCAGCAGCCTGCCACCAGATACAGTGTGCTACTTGCCACCAGCAGCCTGCCACCAGATACAGTGTGCCACTTGCCACTAGCAGCCTGCCACCAGATACAGTGTGCCACTTGTCACCTGCAGCCTATCACCAGATACAGTGGGCCACTTGCCACTAGCAGCCTGCCACCAGATACAGTGTGCCACTTGCCACTGACAGCCTGTCACCAGATACAGTGTGCCACTTGCCACCAGCAGCCTGCCACCAGATACAGTGTGCTACTTGCCACCAGCAGCCTGCCACCAGATACAGTGTGCCACTTGCCACTAGCAGCCTGCCACCAGATACAGTGTGCCACTTGTCACCTGCAGCCTATCACCAGATACAGTGTGCCACTTGCCACTAGCAGCCTGCCACCAGATACAGTGTGTCACTTGCCACCAGCAGCCTGCCACCAGATACAGCGTGCCACTTGCCACTAGCAGCCTGTCACCAGATACAGTGTGCCACTTGCCACTAGCAGCCTGTCACCAGATACAGTGTGCCACTTGCCACTAGCAGCCTGCCACCAGATACAGCGTGCCACTTGCCACTAGCAGCCTGTCACCAGATACAGTGTGCCACTTGCCACTAGCAGCCTGTCACCAGATACAGTGTGCCACTTGCCACTAGCAGCCTGCCACCAGATACAGTGTGCCACTTGCCACTAGCAGCCTGCCACCAGATACAGTGTGCCACTTGTCACCTGCAGCCTATCACCAGATACAGTGGGCCACTTGCCACTAGCAGCCTGCCACCAGATACAGTGTGCCACTTGCCACTGACAGCCTGTCACCAGATACAGCGTGTCACTTGCCACCAGCAGCCTGCCACCAGATACAGTGTGCCACTTGCCACCAGCAGCCTGCCACCAGATACAGTGTGCCACTTGCCACTAGCAGCCTGCCACCAGATACATTGTGCCACTTGCCACCAGCAGCCTGCCACCAGATACAATGTGCCACTTGCCACTAGCAGCCTGCCACCAGATACAGTGTGCCACTTGTCACTGACAGCCTGTCACCAGATACAGTGTGCCACTTGCCACTAGCAGCCTGCCACCAGATACAGTGTGCCACTTGCCACCAGCAGCCTGCCACTTCCTCCAGGACTCTTCCAGGATGGGTAGAAGGGACAGGGCCAGCATAGTCAAACAAATCCCTGGAGCCCCCACCCCTCCTGATCTGGGATGGTATGGCTGTGTGTAAAATGAATGCCAGGAGTATTGATCAGACCAAGTTCTATAGAGGGGGGTGTGTACAGCCTTTGGGCTCACACTGGTGTGCTGCAGTTTGGGCGCACTGCTTGTGTATCTGCAGTTTTAGCTTGCAGTCCTATTGATTTTGGTGCGCTTTCAGAAAAAACATGCAACCTAATAGAAATCAATAGGACTGTGGGTAAAACGCAGGAAAACTGCGGATACACCAGCAATGGGCCAAAACACAGCAAATGAGTGTGAACCCACCTAAAAGCACAAAGAGCTAAATCTACATATTGACTGCAGTTATAAGAGCCATTGCTGAAGATAAAGGTAAAAGAGGGGGAGAGAAGGGAGATAAGAGTCCAGTCACTGAGCTCACACTTGGATGGGAAGCTTATCACTCACATATCTGTTCACCTTCTATCTGCCGGCTGCTCTGTTCACAATTTCCCAGCCCACACGGCTCCTTCACTGCACACAGAGAGAGAGGGGAGGGGGAAGGCAGAGCCATTTGTGTAGGGGGGAACTGTGCACTGTGACGCTGTACTAAACACAGTGAGCCAACTCAGATGCAGCCAGACACCCCTACATTTACACACAGCTTCTCCTGTCCCATAGACGTTTATGGGCAGGAGAAAGTCGGGCTTATATTGCTATCTGTGAGGGCCGATTTTAAGGCAGGGGCCTGGAGCTGCAGCTCCATCAGCCCCTATGTTAATCCGGCCCTGTTTCTTCCTCCTTACCAAGGCTCTATTCACACTGCGTTTTTTGATGGATTTTGCATTTTGCATAAATGCAGGGAAATTTTTTAACATGGGTTCCTATGGAATATGTTCGCATCAATGCATTTTCGTGCCTCTGCGTTTTTGGAAAGGGTCGGGGACTTTTTTCCTGCAAAATGCATGTAATAGACTTCAATAGACCCGCATTCAAAACGCAAGTACCACATTTTTACCGTGATTTTGCAGCGATTTTGTAGCGATTTGTGTTTTTTTTTATACTGTATATAGCTGGTTGCTAAGGAGGGGGCCGGGAAGCCAGCCACCGCATCCTTAACAACCGATGAGTCATCAGCTGTCAGCAGGCTTCCAGCTGAATGTAAAAAAAAAGAATAGCCGGCTACAAAAAATATTGTGAAAAAAACAGCATAGTAGTGTAGTGTAGTGTGAAAAAATACGGTAGGCAGTTTTTGACAAGTCTTTTATGAAACCTCCTCTGATTCTGTGTCCCTCTGATCTGTCCATGCCGATGTCAAGCATTTCTTAGATAACGGTGGGGGCATGACCATCGGATTACATCATATGGAGGCCTCGCCCCCTTTGTGATGTCACCACCCGGGGCATGATGGGTCCGTGGCATCACATGGGGTGGGGCCACCATATGACACAATCCAATGGCCATGCCCCTATAGTTATCTAAGAAATGCTTGACATCAGCACAGACAGATCAGCGGGACGGGTCATCGGTGGCAGAGGAAGAAGAACACCAGACAAAGAAGACAGGAGAAATAAGAAGAGTGGAAGAAGAAGCAGGAGAAGCCTGGAGGATGAAGATGCGGGGAAGAAGAAGATATTTTTAATAAAAGACTTGTCAAAAACTGTCTACTGTATTTTTTCACACTACACTACTTTTTTTTGGTGAATGGGTAGTGGTACAATGTACCCCATACTCATTCACATGTGTGGGGCCCGGGATCTGGGGGCCCCCTTGTTAAAGGGGGCTTCCAGATTCTGATAAGCCCCCCGCCCACGGACCTTGGCAACCACCAGGCAAGGGTTGTCGGGAAGAGGCCCTTGTCCCTATCAACATGGGAGCAAGGTGCTTTGGGGTGGGGGGGGCAGAGCCTCCCCTGCCCCAAAGCACCCATCCCCACATGTTGAGGGCATGTGGCCTGGTATGGTTCAGGAGGGGGGGCGCTCGCTCGTCCCCTCTCTTTCCTGACCTGCCAGGCTGCATGCTCGGATAAGGGTCTGATATGGATTTTGGCAGAGACCCCATGCCATTTAAAAAAAAATGGCATGGGGGTCCCCTCAAAATCCATACTAGACACAAAGGCCTGGTATGGACCTGGGGGGGACCCCATGCTGTTTTTTTTCACAATTTTTTTTTTAGCCGGCAATTCTTTTTTTTACATTTAGCGGGGAAGCCCGCTGACAGTTGATGACTCATCGGTTGTTAAGGATGTGGCAGCCGGCTTACCAGCCCCCTCCTTAGCAACCAGCTATATACAGTGTAAAAAAATGCAAATCGTGGCAAAATCGCGGTAAAATCGCGGTAAAGAAGCATGTCCAAAAACGTGGTAAGCACCGCAAAAGGCACTGCAGAAATGCTCAAAAGCAACAGGCATAGATGTGAATTGAGCCTCACATGAGGAAGGAAAACTGAGTGATAGTGCGGTCTTAGGTCTGGTTCACACCTATGCAGGTTGGAGTTTGCATACTCCAGGTGAATTTTGCGCCTTTCTTTCCCGCTTCTTCCTCCAGTCCTCCTCCATCTTCTCTCATGTCTTCATCCTCCGGGCTTCTCCTGCTTCTTCTTCCGCTCTTCTTCTTTCTCCTGTCTTCTTTGTCTGGTGTTCTTCTTCCTCTGCCGCCGATGACCCTCCTCTGATTCTGTGTCCCACTGATCTGTCCGTGCTGATGTCAAGCATGTCTTAGATAATGATGGGGACGTGGCCATCAGATGATGCCATCCAGAGGCCCCGCCCTATTGTGATGTCACTGCCTGGGCATGATGGGTCCGTGATGTCACAAGGGGGCGGGGCCTCCGGATGGCATCATCTGATGGTCATGCCACTATCGTTATCTTAGACATGCTTGACATCAGCGCGGACATATCAGTGGGTTGCATCATCAGAGGAGAGTCGTCGACGGGAGCGGGACACAGCATCGGAGGAGGGTCATCAGCAGTAGAGGAAGAAGAATACCAGACAAAGAAGATCCTCATCCCCTCCCTCTCCTGACCTGCATGGTATGGATTTTGGGGATTTTTTTTTTTATTTTGTCGTGGAGGGGTCCCCTCCGAATCCATACTAGACCCAAGGGCCTGGTATGGACCTGGGGGAGGGGACACCACGCTGTTTTTTTTTAAATTTGTTTTTACTCGGCAATTCTTTTTTTTTTACATTCACGGGAAGCCTGCTGACAGCTGATGATTTATCGGTTGTTAAGGACGCGGTGGCCGGCTTCCCGGCCTTCTCCTTAGCAACCAGCTATATACAGTCTAAAAATACAATAAAATAAAAACGCAAATCGCGGCAAGACTGCAGCAAAATTGCAGCAAAATCACGGTAAAAATGTGGTACTTGCGTTCTTGATGCGGGTCCATTAAAGTCTGTTACATGCAATATGCTGCATTTTGCGGGAAAAAAGTCCCAGACCCTTTCCAAAAATGCAGAGGCACAAAAATGCTTAGATGTGAACATGTTCCATAGGAACCCATGTTAAAAAATTTCCCTGCATTTCTGCGAAATGCAAAATGCATCAAAAAACGCATTAGTGTGAATAGAGCCTAACATAGCTTACAGCCTAATAACAAACCAACGCAGTATACCTAAACACAACAAATTTAGTATAGAACCAAAATATCCCTGAAAATCACATGGCTAAATGTTATACAAAAATAAATATAGACTTACTATTAAGTGTAATGTTCACGTTCTATTAAAAAAATGAACTAAAATTAAATTAAAAAAGAAAAAATATTTTTTATATAATATATATAGTATAAAATAGACCACACAGGTTCAAACTGAAGGGTGTATGTGTATATATACACTACTGTACAACATTTTAGGCAGGTGTGGAAAAAATGCTGTATACAGTATTAAGAATGCTTTCAGAAATAGAAGTGTTAATAGTTTATTTTTATCAATTAACAAAATGGAAACGAACGGAAGAGAAAAATCAAATCAATTTTTGCCCTCAAAACAGTATCAATGTATCTAGGTACATTTGCACACAGTTTTTGAAGGAACTCTGCAGCTAGGTCCTTCCAAACATCTTGGAGAATTAACCACAGATCTTCTGTGGATGTAGGCTGCCTCAGTTCCATCTGTCTCTTAATGTAAACCAAGACAGACTCAATGATTGAGTTTAGGGCTCTGTGGGAGCTAAACTATCACTCCCAGGACTCTTTGTTCTTCTTTATGCTGAGGATAATTCTTAATGACATTAGCTGTATGTTTGGGGTTGTTGTCCTGCTGCAGAATAAATTTGGGGCCAATCACACACCTCCCTGATGTTACCTCTCTGTATTTCACAGCATTGAGGACACCATTGATCCTGACCAAATCACCTACTCCATTTGCAGAAATGCAGCTCCAAACTTGCAAGGAACCTCCACGACGCTTCACTGTTACCTGCAGACAGTCATTATTGTACCACTCTCCAGCCCTTTGGTGAACAAGCTGCCTCCTGCTACAGACAAATATTTCAAATTTTGACTCATCTGTGCAGAACACCTGCTGTAATTTTTGTGCACCCCAGTTTCTATATTTTTGTGCATAGTTGAGTCGCTTAGCCTTTTTTCCATGTTGGAAGTATGGCTTTTTGGCCAAAATTCCTCCACGAGGCCCACATCTGGCCACACTTCTTCAGACAGTAGATGGTTGTATCTCGGTTTTTAGGTATCTAGGTTTTCACCAGTTCTGTGCGGGTGGCACTGCTGGACATCTTCCGATGTGAAAGGAAAGTACGCATGTTGTGTGTTTCATCTGCTGCATTAAGTTTCCTTGGCCGACCACTGAGTCTACGGTCCTCAACATTGCCCTTTTCTTTGGGCTTCTTTAAAAGAGCTTAAACAACACATCTTGAAACCCTGGTCTGCTTTAAAATATTTGCCTGGGAGAGTCCTTGCTGATGCAGTATAAATACCTTGTGTCTTGTTTATGTGCTCAGTCTTGCCATGGTGTATGACTTGTGACTAGGGATGAGCCGAACACCCCCCTGTTCGGTTCGCACCAGAACATGCGAACAGGAAAAAAGTTCGTTCGAACATGCGAACACCGTTAAAGTCTATGGGACACGAACATGAATAATCAAAAGTGCTAATTTTAAAGGCTTATATGCAAGTTATTGTCATAAAAAGTGTTTGGGGACCTGGGTCCTGCCCCAGGGGACATGGATCAATGCAAAAAAAAGTTTTAAAAACGGCCGTTTTTTCAGGAGCAGTGATTTTAATAATGCTTAAAGTCAAACAATAAAAGTGTAATATCCCTTTAAATTTCGTACCTGGGGGGTGTCTATAGTATGCCTGTAAAGGGGCGCATGTTTCCTGTGTTTAGAACAGTCTAACAGCAAAATGACATTTTGAAGGAAAAAACTCATTTAAAACTACCCGCGGCTATTGCATTGCCGACAATACACATAGAAGTTCATTGATAAAAACGGCATGGGAATTCCCCAAAGGGGAACCCCGAACCAAAATTAAAAAAAAAAAAAAAATGACGTGGGAGTCCTCCTAAATTCCATACCAGGCCCTTCAGGTCTGGTATGGATATTAAGGGGAACCCCGGCCAAAATTTAAAAAAAAAAATGACGTGGGGTTCCCCCTAAATTCCATACCAGACCCTTCAGGTCTGGTATGGATTTTAAGGGGAACCCCGCGCCAAAAAAAAAAAAAAAAAACGGCGTAGGGTCCCCCCAAAAATCCATACCAGACCCTTATCCGAGCACGCAACCTGGCAGGCCGCAAGAAAAGAGGGGGGGACGAGAGTGCGGCCCCCCCTCCCTCCTGAACCATACCAGGCCACATGCCCTCAACATTGGGAGGGTGCTTTGGGGTAGCCCCCCAAAACACCTTGTCCCCATGTTGATGAGGACAAGGGCCTCATCCCCACAACCTTGGCCGGTGGTTGTGGGGGTCTGCGGGCGGGGGGCTTATCGGAATCTGGAAGCCCCCTTTAACAAGGTGACCCCCAGATCCTGGCCCCCCCCCTGTGTGAAATGGTAAGGTGTACCCCTACCATTTCACGAAAAAAGTGTCAAAAATGTTAAAAATGACAAGAGACAGTTTTTGACAATTCCTTTATTTAAATGCTTCTTCTTTCTTCTATCTTCCTTCATCTTCTGGTTCTTCTGGCTCTTCTGGTTCTTCTGGTTCTTCCTCCGGCGTTCTCGTCCAGCATCTCCTCCGCGGCGTCTTCTGTCTTCTTCTCCTCGGGCCGCTCCGCACCCATGGCATGGGGGGGAGGCTCCCGCTCTTCTCTTCTTCTCTTCTTCTCTTCTTCTTTTCTTCTTTTCTTCTCTTCTTCTCTTCTTCTCTTCTTCATTTTCTTCTCCGGGCCGCTCCGCAATCCATGCTGGCATGGAGGGAGGCTCCCGCTGTGTGACGGCGCTCCTCGTCTGACAGTTCTTAAATAACGGGGGGCGGGGCCACCCGGTGACCCCGCCCCCCTCTGACGCACGGTGACTTGACGGGACTTCCCTGTGGCATTTCCCGTGACGTCACAGGGAAGTCCCGTCAAGTCACCGTGCGTCAGAGGGGGGCGGGGTCACCGGGTGGCCCCGCCCCCCCGTTATTTAAGAACTGTCAGACGAGGAGCGCCGTCACACAGCGGGAGCCTCCCTCCATGCCAGCATGGATTGCGGAGCGGCCCGGAGAAGAAAATGAAGAAGAGAAGAAGAGAAGAAGAGAAGAAAAGAAGAAGAGAAGAAGAGAAGAGCGGGAGCCTCCCCCCCATGCCATGGGTGCGGAGCGGCCCGAGGAGAAGAAGATAGAAGACGCCGCGGAGGAGATGCTGGACAAGAACGCCGGAGGAAGAACCAGAAGAGCCAGAAGAGCCAGAAGAGCCAGAAGAACCAGAAGATGAAGGAAGATAGAAGAAGCATTTAAATAAAGGAATTGTCAAAAACTGTCTCTTGTCATTTTTAACATTTTTGACACTTTTTTCGTGAAATGGTAGGGGTACTTATGTACCCCCTTACCATTTCACACAGGGGGGGGCCGGGATCTGGGGGTCACCTTGTTAAAGGGGGCTTCCAGATTCCGATAAGCCCCCCGCCCGCAGACCCCCACAACCACCGGCCAGGGTTGTGGGGATGAGGCCCTTGTCCTCATCAACATGGGGACAAGGTGTTTTGGGGGGCTACCCCAAAGCACCCTCCCAATGTTGAGGGCATGTGGCCTGGTACGGTTCAGGAGGGAGGGGGGGCCGCACTCTCGTCCCCCCCTCTTTTCCTGCGGCCTGCCAGGTTGCGTGCTCGGATAAGGGTCTGGTATGGATTTTTGGGGGGACCCCACGCATTTTTTTTTTTTTTTTTTGGCGCGGGGTTCCCCTTAAAATCCATACCAGACCTGAAGGGTCTGGTATGGAATTTAGGGGGAACCCCTGTCATTTTTTTTTTTTAATTTTGGTTCGGGGTTCCCCTTTGGGGAATTCCCATGCCGTTTTTATCAATGAACTTCTATGTGTATTGTCGGCAATGCAATAGCCGCTGGTAGTTTTAAATGAGTTTTTTCCTTCAAAATGTCATTTTGCTGTCAGACTGTTCTAAACACAGGAAACATGCGCCCCTTTACAGGCACACTATAGACACCCCCCAGGTACGAAATTTAAAGGGATATTACACTTTTATTGATTGACTTTAAGCATTATTAAAATCACTGCTCCTGAAAAAACGGCCGTTTTTAAAACTTTTTTTTGCATTGATCCATGTCCCCTGGGGCAGGACCCAGGTCCCCAAACACTTTTTATGACAATAACTTGCATATTAGCCTTTAA
The DNA here is from genome assembly GCF_042186555.1 of Aquarana catesbeiana. Classification (NCBI taxonomy): domain Eukaryota; kingdom Metazoa; phylum Chordata; class Amphibia; order Anura; family Ranidae; genus Aquarana; species Aquarana catesbeiana. Next base: position 416,378,839 of record NC_133324.1, read on the forward strand.
AATTAGCACTTTTGATTTCTCCCATAGACTTTTAAAGGGTGTTCCGCGGCATTCGAATTTGCCGCGAACACCCCAAATTGTTCGCTGTTCGGTGAACTTGCGAACAGCCAATGTTCGAGTCGAACAACCTCACCTTAGTACCAGAGTCTGGCTTTTCCTAAGCCATTTGTAAGCCTCCTACAAATATTGATTTTTTTTAGATTTTTCTTCTGTTAGCTCACTTTGCATTTTGCAAATTGATAAAACTAAGTAATTAAAACATATATTTTTTAAGCATTCTTACTTTACACAATTTCAGCCTGCCTAAAACGTTTGCACAGTTCTCTATGTATAAAACAATGTAGAAAAATACACGCTAGGCAAGTAAGACTCAAAAAGCAGCTTGCTAAAAAATTGTGATACTAATTCTCGTAATAAATGTATCAAAGCAGAGCTATAAATCTAACAAGTAATGTGCAAATAAGTGCAATATGAAACAGCAAATGAAGTGCAAAAAGTGCAACATGGAACACACAGGTGTGTGTGGCCCATTCTCCCAGAAGTTGTCACTGCTGATGAAACATGTAGGAGCATGGCTACTCTTGGCGTTCATCTGCATTAGCCAGGTGTGTGTGTCCCATCCCCACAGAAGATGTCACTGCTGACGAAACATGTAGGAAAATGGCTACTCTTGGCATCCCTCTGCATTAGCTATTGAGCACCATCTAGTGCTCCCTGCTCTACACTATCAGCCTGCTGATCTACCCTGCTGTGAAGCTTGTCAATGAACCCTGTAAGCTTTAAATAATCGTTGATGTTTATTATGGACTTCACGATGGAGATTTGTATTTCTTTCTTGGCATTCCATTGGGATTGACTGTAGAGTGATAACCATAATTTTCCTTGCTGTCCGCCCAGCCTGTGTTAACATCTTTTGCACTTTTTGCCATTATAACCTTTGGTCCGTCTTTTATGGTAAGAGGCGTGATGATTATTCCTAGGCAATGGTGAATCTCCATACTGTACATCTGTTGGAAGAACACATGCTAATGGTCTTTGTTCTCACTGTGGACTTGACAATTTCCTTTTTATTTATGACATAAGGACTAGGGATGAGCCGAACACCCCCTGTTCGGTTCGCACCAGAACATGCGAACAGGCAAAAAATTTGTTCGAACACGCGAACACCGTTAAAGTCTATGGGACACGACATGAATAATCAAAAGTGCTAATTTTAAAGGCTTATATGCAAGTTATTGTCATAAAAAGTGTTTGGGGACCTGGGTCCTGCCCCAGGGGACATGGATCAATGCAAAAAAAGTTTTAAAAACGGCCATTTTTTCGGGAGCAGTGATTTTAATAATGCTTAAAGTGAAACAATAAAAGTGTAATATCCCTTTAAATTTCATACCTGGGGGGTGTTTATAGTATGCCTGTAAAGGGGCGCATGTTTCCCGTGTTTAGAACAGTCTGACAGCAAAATGACATTTCAAAGGAAAAAAAGTCATTTAAAACTACTTGCGGCTATTAATGCATTGCCGGTCCGACAATACACATAGAAGTTCATTGATAAAAACGGCATGGGAATTCCCCACAGGGGAACCCCTAACAAAAATTAAAAAAAAAATGACATGGGGGTCCCCCTAAATTCCATACCAGGCCCTTCAGGTATGGTATGGATATTAAGGGGAACCCCGGCCAAAATAAAAAAAAAATGACGTGGGGGGTCCCCCTAAATTCCATCCCAGGCCCTTCAGGTCTGGTATGGATATTAAGGGGAACCCCGTGCCAAAATTTAAAAAAAAACGGCGTGGGATCCCCCCAAAAATCCATACCAGACCCTTATCCAAGCACGCAACCTGGCAGGCTGCAGGAAAAGAGGGGGAGGACGAGAGAGTGCCCCCCCTCCTGAACGATACCAGGCCACATGCCCTCAACATTGGGAGGGTGCTCTGGGGCAGCCCCCCAAAACACCTTGTCCCCATGTTGATGAGGACAAGGGCCTCATCCCCACAACCCTGGCCGGTGATTGCGGGGGCTTATTGGAATCTGGAAGCCCCCTTAACAAGGGGACCCCAAGATCCCGGCCATCCCCCCCGTGTGAAATGGTAAGGGGGTACAAAAGTACCCCTACCATTTCACTAAAAAACTGTCAAAAATGTTAAAAATGACAAGAGACAGTTTTTGACAATTCCTTTATTTAAATTCTTCTTCTTTCTTCTTTCTTCTTTCTTCTTTCTTCTATCTTCCTTCATCTTCTTCTTCTTCTGGTTCTTCTGGTTCTTCTGGTTCTTCCTCCGGTGTTCTCGTCCAGCATCTCCTCCACGGTGTCTTCTTCCCTTCTTCTCCTCGGGCCGCTCCGCATCCATGGCATGGAGGGAGGCTCCCGCTCTTCTCTTTATCTTCTTCTCTTCATCTTCTTCTCTTCATCTTCTTCTCTTCATCTTCTTCTCTTCATTTTCTTTTCGGGCAGCTCCGCATCCATGCTGGCATGGAGGGAGGCTCCCACTGTGTGACGCTTCTCCTCTTCTGACGGTTCTTAAATAATGGGGGGGTGGGGCCACTCCCTCTGATGCATGGGGACATGACGGACATCTCTGTCGCATTCCCTGTGACGCCACAGGGAAGTCCCGTCAAGTCACTGTGCGTCAGAGGGGGGCGGGGTCACCGGGTGGCCCCCCGTTATTTAAGAACCGTCAGAAGAGGAGAAGCATCACACAGCGGGAGCCTCCCTCCATGCCACCATGGATGCGGAGCGGCCCAAAAAGAAGATGAAGAGAAGAAGATGAAGAGAAGAAGATGAAGATGAAGAGCAGGAGCCTCCCTCCATGCCATGGATGCGGAGCGGCCTGAGGAGAAGAAGGGAAGAAGACACCGCGGAGGAGATGCTGGACGAGAACACCGGAGGAAGAACCAGAAGAACCAGAAGAACCAGAAGAAGAAGAATGTGAAGGAAGATAGAAGAAAGAAGAAAGAAGAATCATTTAAATAAAGGAATTGTCAAAAACTGTCTCTTGTCATTTTTAACATTCTTGACAGTTTTTTAGTGAAATGGTAGGGGTACTTTTGTACCACCTTACCATTTCACACAGGGGGGAGGGCCGGGATCTGGGGGTCCCCTTGTTAAAGGGGGCTTCCAGATCCTGATAAGCCCCCCCCCCGCAGACCCCCACAACGGTGGTTGTGGGGATGAGGCCCTTGTCCTCATCAACATGGGGACAAGATGTTTTGGGGGGCTACCCCAAAGCACCCTCCCAATGTTGAGGGCATTGGCCTGGTATGGTTCAGGAGGGGGGCGCTCTCTCATCCCCCCCTCTTTTCCTGCGGCCTGCCAGGTTGTGTGCTCGGATAAGGGTCTGGTATGGATTTTTGGGGGGACCCCACGCCGTTTTTTTTTTTAATTTTGGCGCGGGGTTCCCCTTAATATCCATACCAGACCTGAAGGGTCTGGTATGGAATTTAGTGGGACCCCCCACGTCATTTTTTTTTTAAACTTGGTTCGGGGTTCATCTGTGGGGAATTCCCATGCTGTTTTTATCAATGAACTTCCATGTGTATTGTCGGACCGGCAATGCATTAATAGCCGCGAGTAGTTTTAAATGACTTTTTTTCCTTTGAAATGTCATTTTGCTGTCAGACTGTTCTAAACACGAGAAACATGCGCCCCTTTACAGGCATACTATAGACACCCCCCGGCTACGAAATTTAAAGGGATATTACACTTTTATTGTTTCACTTTAAGCATTATTAAAATCACTGCTCCCAAAAAAACGGCCGTTTTTAAAACTTTTTTTTGCATTGATACATGTCCCCTGGGGCAGGACCCAGGTCCCCAAACACTTTTTATGACAATACCATGCATATAAGCCTTTAAAATTAGCACTTTTGATTTCTACCATAGACTTTTAAAGGGTGTTCGAATTTGCCCTGAACACCCCAAACTGTTCGCTGTTCGGCAAACTTGCGAACAGCCCATGTTCGAGTTAAACACGAGTTCGACTTGAACTCGAAGCTCATCCCTAATAAAGACATTTATATAATTCACTGAGTTAATTTGCACATTTGTTGTTACTTTTATGCATGGTTAAGTGTTGTATATCAGCAATTTACTGAATGCTGTTCCATATTGCACTCTGGTACTTTATCTACTGTTTCTTATTGGAACATGCATGTTTAAATATTTGCTACCTCATATTGCACTTATAGTTTTCTGTTACATATTGCACTTTTGCATTTTATTTATTGTTTCATATTGCAATTATTTGCAAATTATTTGTTAGATCTAAAGCGCTGCTTTGACACATATATTATGAGTTCTGTATATATAGTAAAGTTCAGGGCAATTATCTACTGTGGTAGTACTCCAGGATCACATGCAAGCTGTTTTCCATAAACAGAAAGTCTTTCTTTTTTCCCAAAGTAAACAATACAATGCTTTCATCAGCAAACAAAAATAGCTTAACTCCAGCAAAATAAAGTTTGATTATCTTCAGCACAAAGTAAATACTATCAGTGAATCAGCCGCACAAGGGTTTTACCCGCAGAAAGAGAGGTCCAATCTGAGCCCCTTTTAGGCAGCTTCCAGCAGACATGCACTCCTTACAACTCCTTACTACTCCACACTTGCTCTAGGAGCTTCCTGTCTTTAGGCTTTGCCTTCTGGAGGTAGGCTTAACCCTCTTGGGACTAGAGTTCCTGTAATCAAGGGTGGAGGTTCATTCCCACCTAAATATTTCTCCAAACCTCCAAATTCCAGGTCCCAAATGAGGACTTAACTATCCTGGGAGAACTTTAAGTCAGTATTCTCTTCCCTGATCGGACTACCCGGAACACCCTTATTTGGACTTCCTGAACCTTTCGGAGATGCTCCTTCACTAACAGCATCACTTTAGCCACCCTCTCTCATATTTGGGAGATATGTTCTATCACTGTTTTGTGCAGTAAGGATTCACTTTTTCATGTCTCTTTTTCTAGATCAAACAACCCACGTGGTCTCTGTCTATACACTAGCTCAAACAGCAAAAACCCTGTAGACGCTTTCGCACTCTTTTTAGCATTGACTTTAGGGTTTTGTTAAACTTCTCAGCAAGGCCATCTGTCTGTGGGTGATAAACCAACATCCACAACTGCTTGATTTGAAAAATTTGCATACGTCCACATCACTTTTGACATAAAAGGAGTGCCCTGGTCTGTCAGTATGTCCTTAGGAAACTCAGTTCTTGAAAACATATATAAAAACTACCAGCAAATGGCCTTAAAGGAAGTTTTTCTTAAAGGGATTGCTTCTGGATATCAGGTTGCATAATCAAAGACTACTAATACAATTTGGGTGTCCCCTTGCCGACTTTACCAAGGGACCTACCAAATCTATAGCAAAACATTCAAATGGTACCTCAATTATTGGCAAAAGTACCAGGGGGTTTCTGTAGTGCAACACCAAGGCAATTAGCTGGCAAATGGGAAAAATGCACAGTCCTTTTTAACCTCTGCATTAACCCTTGGCCAGTAAAACTGGTCTGTTATTCTTGCCTCTACATTTTCAGCCCTCAAGTGTCCTCCCAGTGCATCATTGTGGGCTAAATTGAGTACCAGCCTCCTATAAGGCTGGGAAACCAGCAATCGCTCTACACTCTCCCCATAGACTTCAACAGCTTAATACAGTAAATCATTGAGCTCAAAATAGGAAACCTTTTTTTTTTCACCAGGCATTTGTGGAACCCCCATTAACAACTGTAACCTGCTCTCTAGCATTTAGCCAGAATAGGATCCTTCTTCAGGCAGTGCCAAATGCATCCTTGGCCAGGAGGCACTAAACTAGTGGACATTTCCCTGTCATCCTCCTCATCCATGACCTGTAATGGGACATTTTTCTCTTGTCCTCCACCATGAACATCATCAACAGTATTATTATTATTATTCATAATGTCACAACCAATAATATGTACCTTAACATTAGCGGGGGTTGTTGTTGGCAGCTCTGGAGTGGATCCCTCAAAATTGGGCCCTGAAAGGTCCAGAGTTCCCAAGTCTCTTGATTTTCCCGAAAGTCCATTCTGTACCTGTTCCCAAAGTTTAAGAAACAATGAACAGTCCCATCCTGCTATGGTATCATGTATTAAATTGTTCACCACCCTAACCATTCTGCCAGAGTTCAGAAGGGCCTTGGTGGAGAAATGGTTCACCCACACTTTACACACAAGCTGACCTCAGTCAGGTCAAGAAGTGTGGCACACAATCTTTGCACATAGAGTCTCTCCTGGGGTCCTTGGGCTCCATGGGCTTCTCCTGAAGTTGACATTGTTCCTGATTATTTTCCCAGAATCTGTACCACCAACACTGCATGTCTCTCATCATCCAAACAAGGACAGACCTCCACATATAGTAGGCCTTTTGTGGTTCACAAGGAAAGGGGCTATGATTCCAACACATTGGTCTTGGGGCCACCCTTTTCTTTCTGCTATCCTCTCGAAAGTGGCTGTCAGTTTCTGCAAATAATTGCTGGCCCTCGGGGCTACATGGTTGCTAGGGGCAGCAACTACCTTCTACACTCTCTGAGCAAGACGTTGCACTAATTCCTGTAAGATGGCTACTTGTGCTTGGGTGCTTTTCTGCTGTGTAACTGCAGCGTGTGCAAGGACCTGTTCATGCTGATCAATCGCCTTCTCATGGTGATGGTTTGGAGGACTGCTGCTGGGTTACAGTACCCTGCACCAAAGCCTTGATAACTTCTTCCATGTCTCTATGCATAGCTTGTAGTGCCTGAGCTGACTTTACCCAAGACATGCCTTAGCTACAGTATTACTTTAAATGTCAGATTTTCCTTTTAAAGAACTTTTGCAGCTGCAGTGCCCTTTGCTCCTATCTGAGCATTAGTTGTAAAGTTCAAGGGTGTTAGGTAAACAAAACAATGCTTTCAGCAGCAAACAAAAATAGCTTAACTCCAGAAAATGACAAAATAAAAATCCACTTATCTTCAGAATATAGTAAATACTAACAGTGTATCAGCCACACAAGATTTTTACCAAGAAGGGAAAGTCTAGTTTGAGCCCCTTTTAGACAGCTTCCAGCAGATAAGCAGCCCTTTCGACACTTGTCTATTCTCCAACTCCTTACTATTCCATAAGAATAAGCCGAACACCCCCCCCGGTTCAGTTCACACCAGAACATCCGAACAGGCAAAAAATTTGGACGAACAAACAAACACCATTAAAGTCTATGGGACACGAACATGAAAAATCAAAAGTGCTCATTTTAAAGGCTTATATGCAAGTGTTTTGGGACCCGGTCCTGCCCCAGGGGACATGTATCAATGCAAAAAAAAGTTTTAAAAACGTTCGTTTTTTCGGGAGCAGTGATTTTAATAATGCTTAAAGTGAAACAATAAAAAATAAATATTCCTTTAAATATCATGCCTAGGGGGTGTCTATCGTATGCCTGTAAAGTGGCATAGTTTTCCAGTGTTTAGAACAGTACCACAGCGAAATTACATTTCTAAAGGAAAAAAGTCATTTAAAACTGATCGCGGCTGTAATGAATTGTCGGGTCTCGGCAATGTAGATGAAACTAATTGAAAGAAACAGCATAGGTTCCCCCCTTTGAGTCTGGTATGAATATTAAGGGGAACCCCAAACCAAAAATTTTTAAAAAATTGCCGTAGGGGTCCACCCCAAAATCCATACCAGACCCTTATCCAAGCACACAACCTGGCAGGCCACAGGAAAAGAAGGGGGAAGAGACAGCACTCCCCTGAACTGTACCAGGCCACATGCCCAAAACATGGGGAGGGTGCTTTGGAGTAGCCCCCCAAAGCACCTTGTCCCCATGTTGATGGGGACAAGGGCCTCATCCCCACAACCCTTGCCCGGTGGTTGTGGGAGTATGCAAGCAGGGGGCTTATCGGAATCTGGAATCTCCCTTTAAGAAGGGGACCCCCAGATCCTGGCCCCCTCCTATGTGAATTGGTAAGGGGTACATTGTACACCTACCATTTCACAAAAAAATTGTAAGAAATTGTAAAAAAGACAGGAGACACTTAGGGACAAGTCCTTAATTAAAAAATAAAAATGTCCCGCAATGTCCATTCATTTTCTATCATGCTGCCCGACAAACCGAAAAAAGAAAAAAACAAAAACCGCAACAGCTCCGCCTCCATGGGAGGCTCCCACCGAGTGACGCTTCTTCTTGGTGACAGCTGTTATATAACTGAGGGTGGGGCCACCTGGTGATGTAAACGGGTGACCCCGCCCCCCTCTGATGCCTTGTGACGTCAGAGGAAGGTAGGGTCACCCGTTTATGTCACCAAGTGGCCCCGCCCTCAGCTATATAACAGCTGTCACCAAGAAGCATCACTCGGTGGGAGCCTACCATGGAGGCGGAGCTGCTGCGTTTTTTTAAATCTATTTTGTGCGGAATGATAGAAGATGAATGGACATCGCGGGACTTTTTTTTATCTTTTAATAAAGGACTTGTCCCTAAGTGTCTCTTTTACAATTTTTTAAACTTTTTTTGTGAAATGGTAGGGGGACAATGTACCCCTTACCAATTCACATATGGGGAGGCTGGGACCTGGGGGGTCCCCTTGTTAAAGGGCAAACAAGATATTTGGGGGCCACACCCTAAAAGATGCATTAAAGATGGTGCAGCCATAAGACCATATAGCAGAGCAAAATATTACAGCGCACACATGCAAAAAAGACATTTACCTCCAGCAAGGCTAGTTTAAAACACCTAAACATTTAAAAAAAAAAAAAAAAAAAAAAAAAAAACATTATAAAAAAATATGGGGATTTGGTCGCACCATATTGCTATATGGTGCTAAGCCCACTTACTGTGACAAAGTACCCCATGATTAGTGGGTCCTACATTATCCATAGATTGGGAGATCCTGCTTCTCTGAACCATGAGAGCAATACACTCTTCTATATGGGAAAATCTTGAGGTCTCCACCCATGACCCAAGTGGACACTAATGAGAGGTACTTAATGAGGGAGTGGGGTGCTCCTCACCCAAAAGTATTTGGTCAGAATCCATACAATAGACAAACAAGATATTTGGGGGGCACACCCTAAAAAATGCATTAAAGATGGTGCAGCCATAAGACCATACAGCAGAGCAAAATATTACAGCGCACACATGCAAAAAAGACATTTACCTCCAGCAAGGCTAGGTGTTTTAAACTAGCCTTGCTGGAGGTAAATGTCTTTTTTGCATGTGTGTGCTGTAATATTTTGCTCTGCTGTATGGTCTTATGGTCTTTAATCATGGGTGGATGCTCTTTCCTACCCTAATATCTCTCTGAACCTCCAAATTTCGGGTCACAAATGAAGACTTTTTAATCCCAATAGGACCTTAAAGTGTTCGTTACCCTAAAGAATCATAAAAGTATATAAGTATCATAAAAAGGCAGGCACAACATCTCTTCTATCCACATCTATAAGGGCTATTCAAGTTGAAAAAAATTAGGAGAACATGTTGACTTCTTGGCATCCACATTATTCACTGCAATCACGTTCATGGAACTAAATCCTTTTGAGGGCTATCAGGTCATCATTTAGGGATAGGACCTTGCACCAATAAATTATTTTCTGATTTTTCCAATCTTCAGATTCCAGACCTGGAATCGAATGCCTGCCTACTTTTGGCCATTTGAAAATCATAATCAGAATACCTCAAAAGGGGAGCATCTATCATGTGTTATTCATAACTTTTATCTAAGAACAGATAATCCTCTTTCCTGCAGCAATTTCTTTACAACTGACAAAATTACCCCAGGGAACTATTCCCGGTCCAGTTTGGGTGATGTAAGCGCTGAACATGTAATTTTCAGTTGCTTGATGTTGATTTAATGTGAGTATTAGTAATAATGTTATCAAAATCATCATGGGTCAACTCACGATCTACAAATACTGATTTATATGGCTTAGTAACATATTAAGGCTAATTTACAAAAGAGTTATTGTTATTCTATAAACGTAAAAATGTTTACAGCAAATCAGGATGTTATCAATATGACTAATACAGTAGGTTAGGTTTATTACAAATGTGTTTTTGGATCAAATAAATTGCTCTTTCCAGAAACCTATGAATAAGTTGGCATAACTTGGAGCAAACCTTGCCAGATGGCAGTTAAAAAGCACTCAGACTGGTACATAAAACAACTATGATTTAATGTAAATTGAATGCAGTCTAAAATGAAACTTCATTGTACTGAAGATAATGACAAAGATTTAGATAATAAGAAATGAACTACCTCAATCTATACTTCCCTCCCCATTGATAATAGGACACAATATCCAATGTATTCCCTTTATCAAGAACAAAGGCTGGAAGTACTTGGACTAATGGCTGCAAATAATAATTGATATACTGCAACAATAAAGGATTTTTGAGACTTCCCATACTCACAAGACGCCCTGAAGGCTTCTCAGCATTTTGTGAACCTGCGTTATATGATAGACATAGGGTGTATGGAGGAAGTCACTATATCTCTTTAGAGATATCTCTATCCAAAAGAACGTTCAGTTCTGATTGAAACTCCCCAGTGGGATCTTTAGAGAACATTGATAAGGGGCCGATAACCCTCAGCCCAGTTGTCATCTGAATCTTGTAATACAGCTTGTCTAATATTTAGTTCTGACTAGTCCTTTTTAGTGCCAGTCTTTCCTTAAGAGTGAGATAAAACTGCTGTGAGTTGGTCCTATTCATCCAATTTTTGCAAAGAAGATTAATTGCCTCATGCCTTGACACTGCATATAAACGGCTGGGCAGGATAAGCTTCGTTCTCCATGGACATACCCATATATCCCCCAAGAGCTGTGCCTCCTGCACGCCGCCAGGGAGCACTTCATGTTGGTACCATTTGATTGCTGTGACCAATCACAGGGATCACATGTCCAGTAGTAAAGGTGACTGCCATTCATGCAGCCACTCAGAACTACAATGAGTTCTGTGATTGTCACAGTGATCACATGGTACATGGCCAAGCACCACCTCCCTAAGCCATGTGATAGCTGTAGCACAGCTTATCACAATGTTCTCAATGGCTGCAGGGATGCAGATGAGAGCTGTCAGAAATGATTGCTTATACAGCCATCATGGCTGTATAAGCAATCATAGTGCAATATATATATATATATATATATATATTATATATATCACTTCTGTAGAGTAGTGCAGTGTTACTATGGTATGGTAGCTTGAACTGAGACAGTTCTCATAGGGTCCCAGATCAGCAGTGTCCTGGACTGTGAGCTTGGAGAAGAGTGCCCTCCTGTACTGTGCAGTGTTCCTGAGATTTCACTGGGTACCAATAGCTGTGCAGGGTAACCAGATGCTAAAGAGTTTTTACTCATAGTCCCTAGCGGTGAGACCTTAGACTGTCTAATATTCATAGTTACTTATAGAGAAGATTATCCTCTCACAGCAAATTGCTAAGCATTTTGGAGTATCTCATGCCCTAAATTCTCTTCTGTTACATGTTTTACTAGAAATAAATCTCAAAAGACAAACCCTACACTGTTCTTTTGGAGCCAGAGTGAATGAGTGAATGGGCTGTTGCTTCAGGGCAGGATTAACATAGGGGCTATTGGAGCTGTAGCTCCAGGCCTCTACCTTAAAATAGGCCCAGCCCAGTGAGTCACTAATGCTGCCCAGCCCTGCATGTGTACACCTGATTAATATGTAAATTGTGGTCTGTATTAATATTTAAATCGTAGGCGGCATTGATATGTAAATCATGAGGCGCCACATTACTACCTAAGCTACCCAGAGGCACCCTCTCTCTAACCCCCCTCTCTCTCTCTCACCCCGCCCCCCCTGCCCTTACCCTCCTCTCCTCTATTTAATTTGTTTTAATAATTTATTTTAACAAAAATTGTTTTTAGTTATTTATTTCCAAAAATGTCCCACCAAAATCCTCAGCACCGGGCCCATGATGCTCTTAATCCAGCCCTGTGTTGCTTGGGTGGCTGGTGGCCTCTGTACTGTTTGGGAGAGAACTCATTAAAACCAGTGGCCCCTGCAGGGATAGCACTAAAAATAGTACCCTGGGTGTTTCTGCAATGAGTACTACGATCTTAGCACATTCATATTCTGCTTTGTCAATGAAATTTTACCATTCACTTATACAAAAACTGACAATTTCAAAGAAGGCATTAACCAAAGCAGTAAGGAAATAAAAATATAGTGTTTCATGTTTCACTTCATTCATGTCACTGCACAGGAGCATGGTGTGTTGTGTTGCACATTTTTCTGTCACACCACACATCACATAAGTGTTGTGGTGTGAACAATGCACATAGAAAACAGTTGGTTTCTATATGCCCTAGTGGTGACCTGCATTTATCCAGTGTGGAAAAATGCAGATTACTGCAGATAGTGTGATCGAGCCCTTAGCATTTTCTATAGCACACCTAAAAAATTCTAAGCCCTGTATTCTTTTTTTTTTCTAATCACATTTTATTTGATAAAATTTTTTTCAATAGAAAAAAAAAGAAAAAACGGAAGTCGCGCAAAAAACCCTCCAAAAAAACGCGAAATGCCCCAGTGCCAGAAAGAGCAAACTCCTTTTGCTCATAAAAATACCTATTCCGAATGGGCATGGTGGAGGTAAATTCTTGTGCCTATAATATGTTTTTAATAGTTCTATAAGTTCTGTAAATTTACTGTAGATATGGGATTCTCTTAAAAGTAAATATTTCCCCATTATTTCCCCTACGGTTAATAAAGCAGGTGACTATGTTTTATCCAGCGTACTAGATGTTGCATCTGAGTGGCCAGAAAATAAAGGCAATGAAGTAGAGTGCCTTGAAAGAGTATTCATACCCCTTGAAATTTTCCACATTTTGTCATGTTACAGCCAAAAACATAAATGTATTTTTGGGGGATTTTATATGATAGACCAACACAAAGTGGCACATAATTGTGAAGTGGAAGGAAAATGATAAATGTTTTTTAATTTTTTTTTTACAAATAAATATCTGAAAAGTCTGGTGTGAATTTGTATTCAGCCCCTTTCACTTTGATACCCCTAACTAAAATCTAGTGGAACCAATTGCCTTGTTAGAGAACCTTATGAACAAACAGCATCATGAAGGCCAAGGAACACATCAAACAGGTTAGGGATAAAGTTGTGGAGAAGTTTAAAGTAGAGTTAGGTTATAAAAAATATCCTAAGCTTTGAACATCTCACGGAGCACTGTTCAATCCATCATCTGAAAATGAAAAGAGTATGGCACAACTGTAAACCTACCAAGACATGGCCGCCCACCTAAACTGACAGGCCCGGCAAGGAGAACATTAACCACTTGACGACCGCCTCATGCCGATTTACGTCGGCAAGGTGGCACGGACAGGCAAAATCACGTACATATACGTGATTTGCCTTCCGCGGGTGGGGGGTCCGATTGGACCCCCCCGGTGCCCGAGGCGGTCGTCTTTTGTCCCACGGCGATCGGAGATGAGGGGGAGGCCATCCATTCGTGGCCCCCCCCTTGCGATCGCCGCCGGCCAAGCACATCATTCCTTTGCTGCTGGATGCTAAACAGCAGCAAAGGAAATGATGTCATCTCTCCTCGGCTCGGTAATTTCCATTCCGGCCCGAGGAGAGAAGACAGGTATGTGAGTGCACCAACACTACACAACACAGTAGAACATGCCAGGCACACTAAACACCCCGATCCCCCCCCGATCGCCCCCCGATCCCCCCCCAATCACCCCCCCCGTCACAAACTGACACTAGCAGTTTTTTTTTTTTTTTTCTGATTACTGCATTGATGTCAGTTTGTGACAGTTACAGTGTTGGGACAGTTAGTATTACCCCCCTGTAGGTCTAGGATACCCTCCTAACCCCCCCTAATAAAGTTTTAACCCCTTGATCACCCCCTGTCACCAGTGTCGCTAAGCGATCATTTTTCTGATCGCTGTATTAGTGTCGCTGGTGACGCTAGTTAGGGACCTAAATATTTAGGTTCGCCGTCAGCGTTTTATAGCGTCAGGGACCCCCATATACTACCGAATAAATGTTTTAACCCCTTGATGGCCCCCTAGTTAACCCTTTCACCACTGATCACCGTATAACTGTTACGGGTGACGCTGGTTAGTTTATTTATTTTTTATAGTGTCAGGGCACCCGCCGTTTATTACCGAATAAAGGTTTAGCCCCCTGATCACCCGGCGGTGACATGCGTCGCCCCAGGCAGCGTCAGATTAGCGCCAGTACCGCTAACACCCACGCACGCAGCATACGCCTCCCTTAGTGGTATAGTATCTGATCGGATCAATATCTGATCCGATCAGATCTATACTAGCGTCCCCAGCAGTTTAGGGTTCCCAAAAACACAGTGTTAGCGGGATCAGCCCAGATACCTGCTAGCACCTGCGTTTTGCCCCTCCGCCCGGCCCAGCCCAAGTGCAGTATCGATCGATCACTGTCACTTACAAAACACTAAACACATAACTGCAGCGTTCGCAGAGTCAGGCCTGATCCCTGCGATCGCTAACAGTTTTCTTGGTAGCGTTTTGGTGAACTGGCAAGCACCAGCCCCAGGCAGCGTCAGGTTAGCGCCAGTAGCGCTAACACCCACGCACGCACCGTACAGCTCCCTTAGTGGTATAGTATCTGATCGGATCAATATCTGATCCGATCAGATCTATACTAGCGTCCCCAGCAGTTTAGGGTTCCCAAAAACACAGTGTTAGCGGGATCAGCCCAGATACCTGCTAGCACCTGCGTTTTGCCCCTCCGCCCGGCCCAGCCCAAGTGCAGTATCGATCGATCACTGTCACTTACAAAACACTAAACACATAACTGCAGCGTTCGCAGAGTCAGGCCTGATCCCTGCGATCGCTAACAGTTTTCTTGGTAGCGTTTTGGTGAACTGGCAAGCACCAGCCCCAGGCAGCGTCAGGTTAGCGCCAGTAGCGCTAACACCCACGCACGCACCGTACAGCTCCCTTAGTGGTATAGTATCTGATCAGATCAATATCTGATCCGATCAGATCTATACTAGCGTCCCCAGCAGTTTAGGGTTCCCAAAAACGCAGTGTTAGCGGGATCAGCCCAGATACCTGCTAGCACCTGCGTTTTGCCCCTCCGCCCGGCCCAGCCCAGCCCACCCAAGTGCAGTATCGATCGATCACTGACACTTACAAAACACTAAATGCATAACTGCAGCGTTCGCAGAGTCAGGCCTGATCCCTGCGATCGCTAACAGTTTTTTTGGTAGTATTTTGGTGAACTGGCAAGCACCAGCCCCAAGCAGCGTCAGATTAGCGCCAGTACCGCTAACACCCACGCACACACCGTACACCTCCCTTAGTGGTATAGTATCTGAACGGATCAATATCTGATCCGATCAGATCTATACTGGCGTCCCCAGCAGTTTAGGGTTCCCAAAAACGCAGTGTTAGCGGAATCAGCCCAGATACCTGCTAGCACCTGCATTTTGCCCCTCCGCCCGGCCCAGCCCACCCAAGTGCAGTATCGATCGATCACTGTCACTTACAAAACACTTAACGCATAACTGCAGCATTCGCAGAGTCAGGCCTGATCCCTGCGATCGCTAACAGTTTTTTTGGTAGCTTTTTATTGAACTGGCAAGCGCCAGCGGCCTAGTACACCCCGGTCGTAGTCAAACCAGCACTGCAGTAACACTTGGTGACGTGGCGAGTCCCATAAGTGCAGTTCAAGCTGGTGAGGTGGCAAGCACAAGTAGTGTCGCGCTGCCACCAAGAAGACAAACACAGGCCCGTCGTGCCCATAGTGCCCTTCCTGCTGCATTCGACAATCCTAATTGGGAACCCACTGCTTCTGCAGCGCCCGTACTTCCCCCATTCACATCCCCAACCCAATGCAGTCGGCTGCATGAGAGGCATTTTCTTTATGTCCTCCCGAGTACCCCTACCCAACAAACCCCCAAAAAAGATGTCGTGTCTGCAGCAAGCGCGAATATAGGCGTGACACCCTCTATTATTGTCCCTCCTGTCCTGACAATTCTGGTCTTTGCATTGGTGAATGTTTTGAACGCTACCATTCATTAGTTGAGTATTAGCATAGGGTACAGCATTGCATAGATTAGGCACACTTTCACAGGGTCTCCCAAGATGCCATCGCATTTTGAGAGACCCGAACCTGGAACTGGTTACCGTTATAAAAGTTAGTTACAAAAAAAGTGTAAAAAAAAAAAAAAATATATAAAATAAAAAAAAATAGTTGTCGTTTTATTGTTCTCTCTCTCTCTCTATTCTCTCTCTCTTGTTCTGCTCTTTTTTACTGTATTCTATTCTGCAATGTTTTATTGTTATTATGTTTTATCATGTTTGCTTTTCAGGTATGCAATTTTTTATACTTTACCGTTTACTGTGCTTTATTGTTAACCATTTTTTTGTCTTCAGGTACGCCATTCACGACTTTGAATGGTTATACCAGAATGATGCCTGCAGGTTTAGGTATCATCTTGGTATCATTCTTTTCAGCCAGCGGTCAGCTTTCATGTAAAAGCAATCCTAGTGGCTAATTAGCCTCTAGACTGCTTTTACAAGCCGTGGGAGGGAATGCCCCCCCCACCGTCTTCCGTGTTTTTCTCTGGCTCTCCTGTCTCAACAGGGAACCTGAGAATGCAGCCGGTGATTCAGCCAGCTGACCATAGAGCTGATCAGAGACCAGAGTGGCTCCAAACATCTCTATGGCCTAAGAAACCGGAAGCTACGAGCATTTTATGACTTAGATTTCGCCGGATGTAAATAGCGCCATTGGGAAATTGGGGAAGCATTTTATCACACCAATCTTGGTGTCATCAGATGCTTTGAGGGCAGAGGAGAGATCTAGGGTCTAATAGACCCCAATTTTTTCAAAAAAGAGTACCTGTCACTACCTATTGCTATCATAGGGGATATTTACATTCCCCGAGATAACAATAAAAATGATTAAAAAAAAAAAAAAAAAATGAAAGGAACAGTTTAAAAATAAGATAAAAAAGCAAAAAAATAATAAAGAAAAAAAAAAAAAGCACCCCTGTCGCCCCCTGCTCTCGCGCTAAGGCGAACGCAAGCGGCGGTCTGTCGTCAAAAGTAAACAGCAATTGCACCATGCATGTGAGGTATCGCCGCGAAGGTCAGATCGAGGGCAGTAATTTTTACAGTAGACCTCCTCTGTAAATCTAAAGTGGTAACCTGTAAAGGCTTTTAAAGGCTTTTAAAAATGTATTTATTTTGTTGCCACTGCACGTTTGTGCGCAATTTTAAAGCATGTCATGTTTGGTATTCATGTACTCAGCCTAAGATCATCTTTTTTATTTCATCAAACATTTGGGCAATATAGTGTGTTTTAGTGCATTAAAATTTAAAAAAGTGTGTTTTTTCCCCAAAAAATGCATTTGAAAAATCGCTGCGCAAATACTGTGTGAAAAAAAAAAAAATGAAACACCCACCATTTTAATCTGTAGGGCATTTGCTTTAAAAAAATATATAATGTTTGGGGGTTCAAAGTAATTTTTTTGCAAAAAAAAAAAAACTTTTTCATGTAAACAATGAGTGTCAGAAAGGGCTTTGTCTTCAAGTGCTTAGAAGAGTTGGTGATGTGTGACATAAGCTTCTAAATGTTGTGCATAAAATGCCAGGACAGTTCAAAACCCCCCCAAATGACCCCATTTTGGAAAGTAGACACCCCAAGCTATTTGCTGAGAGGCATGTCGAGTCCATGGAATATTTTATATTGCGACACAAGTTGCGGGAAAGAGACAAATTTTTTTTTTTTTTTTTTTTTTTTGCACAAAGTTGTCACTAAATGATATATTGCTCAAACATGCCATGGGAATATGTGAAATTACACCCCAAAATGCATTCTGCTGCTTCTCCTGAGTACGGGGATACCACATGTGTGAGACTTTTTGGGAGCCTAGCCGCGTACGGGACCCCGAAAACCAAGCACCGCCTTCAGGCTTTCTAAGGGCGTGAATTTTTGATTTCACTCTTCACTGCCTATCACAGTTTCGGAGGCCATGGAAAGCCCAGGTGGCACAAAACCCCCCCAAATGACCCCATTTTGGAAAGTAGACACCCAAAGCTATTTGCTGAGAGGTATAGTGAGTATTTTGCAGACCTCACTTTTTGTCACAAAGTTTTGAAAATTGAAAAAAGAAAAAAAAAAAGTTTTTTCTTGTCTTTCTTCATTTTCAAAAACAAATGAGAGCTGCAAAATACTCACCATGCCTCTCAGCAAATAGCTTGGGGTGTCTACTTTCCAAAATGGGGTCATTTGGGGGGGTTTTGTGCCACCTGGGCATTCCATGGCCTCCGAAACTGTGATAGGCAGTGAAGAGTGAAATCAAAAATTTTCACCCTTAGAAATCCTGAAGGCGGTGCTTGGTTTTCGGGGCCCCGTACGCGGCTAGGCTCCCAAAAAGTCCCACACATGTGGTATCCCCATACTCAGGAGAAGCAGCTAAATGTATTTTGGGGTGCAATTCCACATATGCCCATGGCCTATGTGAGCAATACATCATTTAGTGACAACTTTGTGCAAAAAAAAAAAAAAAAAGTGTCACTTTCCCGCAACTTGTGTCAAAATATAAAATATTCCATGGACTCAATATGCCTCTCAGCAAATAGCTTGGGGTGTCTACTTTCCAACATGGGGTCATTTGGGGGGTTTTGTGCCACCTGGGCATTCTATGGCCTCCGAAACTGTGATAGGCAGTGAAGAGTGAAATCAAAAATTTACACCCTTAGAAATCCTGAAGGCGGTGCTTGGTTTTCGGGGCCCCGTACGCGGCTAAGCTCCCAAAAAGTCCCACACATGTGGTATCCCCATACTCAGGAGAAGCAGCTAAATGTATTTTGGGGTGCAATTCCACATATGCCCATGGCCTATGTGAGCAATACATCATTTAGTGACAACTTTGTGCAAAAAAAAAAAAAAAAGTGTCACTTTCCCGCAACTTGTGTCAAAATATAAAATATTCCATGGACTCAATATGCCTCTCAGCAAATAGCTTGGGGTGTCTACTTTCCAACATGGGGTCATTTGGGGGGGTTTTGTGCCACCTGGGCATTCTATGGCCTCCGAAACTGTGATAGGCAGTGAAGAGTGAAATCAAAAATTTACACCCTTAGAAATCCTGAAGGCGGTGCTTGGTTTTCGGGGCCCCGTACGCGGCTAAGCTCCCAAAAAGTCCCACACATGTGGTATCCCCATACTCAGGAGAAGCAGCTGAATGTATTTAGGGGTGCAATTCCACATAGGCCCATGGCCTGTGTGAGCAATATATCATTTAGTGACAACTTTTTGTAAATATTTTTTTTTTTTTTTGTCATTATTCAATCACTTGGGACAAAAAAAATAAATATTCAATGGGTTCAACATGCCTCTCAGCAATTTCCTTGGGGTGTCTACTTTCCAAAATGTGGTCATTTGGGGGGGTTTTGTACTGCCCTGCCATTTTAGCACCTCAAGAAATGACATAGGCAGTCATAAACTAAAAGCTGTGTAAATTACAGAAAATGTACCCTAGTTTGTAGACGCTATAACTTTTGCGCAAACCAATAAATATATGCTTATTGACATTTTTTTTACCAAAGACATGTGGCCGAATACATTTTGGCCTAAATGTATGACTAAAATTTAGTTTATTGGATTTTTTTTATAACAAAAAGTAGAAAATATCATTTTTTTTCAAAATTTTTGGTCTTTTTCCGTTTATAGCGCAAAAAATAAAAACTGCAGAGGTGATCAAATACCATCAAAAGAAAGCTCTATTTGTGGGAAGAAAAGGACGCAAATTTCGTTTGGGTACAGCATTGCATGACCGCGCAATTAGCAGTTAAAGCGACGCAGTGCCAAATTGGAAAAAGACCTCTGGTCCTTAGGCAGCATAATGGTCCGGGGCTCAAGTGGTTAATCAGAGAGCAGCCAAGAGGCCCATGGTAACTCTGGAGGAGCTGCAGAGATCCACAGCTCAGGTGGGAGAATCTGTCCACAGGAAACCTATTAGTCACAAATCTGGCCTTTATGGAAGAGTGGCAAGAAGAAAGCCATAAGAAGTCCCCCATGGTGAGAAGCCATGTGGGGGGACACAGCAAACATGTGGAAGAAGTTGCTCTGGTCAGATCAGACCAAAATTTAACTCTTTGGCCTAAAAGCAAAACGCTATGTGTGGCGGAAAACTAACACTGCATATAACCCTGAACACACAATCCCCACGGTGAAATATGGTGGGGACAGCATCATGTTGTGGGGATGCTTTACTTCAGCAGGTACAGGGAAGCTGGTCAGAGTTGATGTGAAGAAGGGTGGAGCCAAATACAGGGAAATTTTAGAAGAAAACCTGTTAGAGTCTGCAAAAGACTTGAGACTGGGGCTGAGCTTCATCTTCTAGCAGGACAATGACCCTAAACATACAGCCAGAGCTACAATGGAATGGTTTAGATCAAAGCATATTAATGTATTAGAATGGCCCAGTCAAAGTCCAGACCTAAATCCAATTGAGAATATGTGGCAAGACTTGAAAATTGCTGTTCACGGACGCTCTCCATCCAATCTGACAGAGCTTGAGCTATTTTGCAAAGAAGAATGGGCAGAAATGTCACTCTCTAGATGTGCAAAGCTGGTACAGACATTCCCAAAAAGACTTGCAGTTGTAATTGCAGCGAAAGGTGGTTCTACAAAGTATTGACTCAGGGGGGCTGAATACAAATGCACGCCACACTTTTCACATATTTATTTGTAAAACATTTTGAAAACCATTTGTCCTTTTCCTTCCACTTCACAATTATGTGCCACTTTGTGTTGGTCTACAACATAAAATCCCAATATAATTACATTTGTGTTTTTGGTAACATGACAAAACGTTGAAAATGTCAAGGGGTATGAATACTTTTTCATGGCACTGTAGCTATGGCACCTTTGAGCTTTGTATAGACTGTTGTTTAGCTCTTGTTTTGTATTATAGTATAGTTTATACAGTCACTTCTGTCACTGATTGTTGTACATCATTTGTTCATTACAAAAAGAGGGGTTCCCCTTGGATAGGACTTTAACGGCGCTAGAGTAGGAGTCACACATCAATAAGATAGAAAAATAGTAATATTTATTTGTTCTAGAAATCACAAGATTAAAAACATATATCATGGAGTGTACAAGTCAACCATAGCTTATATTGCAAGTGGTCAAAGTATATGGAGATTAGATCCTCCAGCTAACGCATTTCGGTGTTTACAAGAGATACTCCTTCCTCAGGGAGATAGGATATAGAAACTCTATAAAATAAGTACAAACAATCAAATGCCTGTACATACCATCAGCAAATGCTATAATATTGTATAAATCTGTTAAATGCACAACTTACAATTGCAACAATCAGATGCTTATAGCACACTCCATAGAATTAAAACGGCATCAAAAAGCAACACAATGGCCATTGTTTACAAGCCGTTAGCAGCTTGTAAAGCAACTGATCAAACTGATATTGGTTCAATCTGATGCTCTTGAGGTCATAGGAGAGACATGGGGTCTAACAGATCCCAAATCTCTCGATAAAGAGTACCTGTCACAGTTCTTTCGATCACAAAGGATCTTGTTATTCCCTTGTGATAGCAATAAAAAATAAAGAGACTGTGGAAAAAATGTTAAATAAAATAAATAATGAAATTCCATTTTTTTTTTATAAAGCACAGCATCCCTCTGTGCTCATGAGCAAATACGAATGCATAAATAGGTCCTGTACTCATATGTTAATGGTGATTGCATCACACTTGTGCGGTATCATCGTGAACATCAGTGCAAGAGCAATAATTCTAGCACCAGACCTCTTGTTTAACTCAAAACAGGTAACCTAAAAAATGCTTAAAGCATCACCTTTTTTAGGTACCGTAGTTTTTTGCCATTCCACAGGAATGCATGGTTTTACATGGGGGTTTATTTACTAAAGCTGGAGAGTGCAAAATATGGCTCACTTCTTCATAGTAAGCAATCAGCTTTTAACCTTAGCTTGTTCAATTAAGTTTTGGCAATAAAACCTGGAAGTGGATTGGTTTCTATGCAGAAGTGAGCCTGATTTTGCACTCTTCAGCTTTAGTAAATATGTGACATGTCAGCTATCTATTAACTCAGCATCATGTTTTATATTTTACCAATAAAAAGTGATCTTATATTGTGTACTAAATTTCCTTTTTTTTTTTTAAATTGATTGAAAATATGTGTTTTAAAAAAGGCTAAGCAAATACCGTGCAACATATAAAGAAATGCAACAACCACCTTTTTATTCTCCGGGGCCTCTGCTTACAAAAACTATAAAATGTTTTGGGTCTATGTAATTTTCTAGCAAAAAAAAATGCAGATTTTAACATGTGTATGAGAGATATCAGAATTGGACTGGTTCTAAAGTGGTTAAGCACATTACAAAAATACAACATGATAGGGTAATTGATTAATATCTATTTCTATATATGTGCGCAATGCATGGGGGCTAACCCATTCCCCAGATGATGTCCTTGTGGACAAAAGCACCTCCCCCACTACACTGAAACACCAGCTAAGCACACAGTTAACCCTTTGATTGCCCCTGATGTTAACCCCTCCCCAGCCAATGTCATTAGTACAGTGACAGTGCAAGTTTTTAGCACTGATCACTGTAATAATGTCACTGGTCCCCAAAAAAGTGTTAAAAGTGTCAGTTAGGGTCCAATTTGTCTGCTGCAATATGGCAGTCCCGCTATAAGTCTCTGATCGCCGCCATTACTAGTAGAAAAAAAAAAATTAAAAAACTCCATAAATATATCCCATGGTTTGTAGACATTATAACTAATACACTTATTGGTATTTTTTTACCAAAAATATGTAGCAGAATACATATTCTGTTCTGTGTTTTCGCCTTTTTCTCCCTTTCTTTTCTCCCTTTTCCCCTTTCATTAATTTTAATATAAGACACACATACCCAGAGCATAACCCTTTACGTGCAGTTTTTACCTTGTTAACTAGTAAGCACCCCCGTGGCTAGGTATAAATCCCATTTACATTAATTTTCCGCCCTCCCTTTTCTATTTTCCTACCCCCTTTCCCCTTTCTTTCCCTTTTCCCTCCCACCCTCCCCAAAGCCCTTGTATCCACCCACCCCCCTCCCACCTTTGGCCCACCAGGTGTCTCCCTCCCCCACCACCCCCATATAGTAAAAGTACCAGGAGTATCTTAAATCCAACTAGTTTTGTCTCTATTCTGTTCCCACCCATCCTGATACCTTTATGTTTCCATGTTCACATCGAAGTAATTTACCATCTAACTACCTCCAAATTTCAAGGGAGAATACCAATATAATCAAGCCATGGGCTCCATATCTTAACAAATTTACCGTAGCTACACCTTCTGACATAAGTTGTTTTTTCTATCCACACTAGCTTGTTCATTACTTCAACCCAGTCTTCCGGGGTTGGGGGTATAGCAGATAGCCAGGACTGGGCTATCAACTTCCTTGCCTGGTAGAGGCACCTCTGCACAGCGATATTAATACTAGTAGACCCTATATTTTCGCTTATCAGGCCAAGAATACATACCCTGGCCTCTAGTGCTAGTTTAATCTTCCACCTGGTTTCTATGATTTTTATTATCTCTCTACAGTACCTTGCTAATTTTGGGCATCTCCACATCATATGGATAAGGTCTCCTGTGTCCAGGCACCTAGGGCATTTATCGTCCAGCCTGTTACCAAATTTATGTAGTCTTTTTGGGGTGTAATAGACTCTATGCAATAGAAAAAGGTGTGAGGCCTGCTGCGATGGAGAGACGGACACCAACGGGCAATACTCCAGAATCCTCATCCATTGATGGTCCGTGATCTCCCCCACATCTATCTCCCACCTTGCCCTAGCTCCCATAGACGACTGTGGAGCAAGTAGCTTTTCGACCAGCTTCCCGTATATCTTTGCTATCAGGCCCTTGGTGCTATTTGTTTTTACAATGCTTTCAAGGAGAGAGACCTTGCACCACTCAGGCGGGCTATTCCTGAATTGGCTATTCAAGGCGTGTCTAACCTGTAGGTAATAGTAGAATGTTTTTTTGGGAATACCATATTCAGTCCTAAGCTCAATAAAAGATTTTAATATTTTATTGTCCCCATATAATTGGACTAGCCTACTAATTCCTTTGAGTTCCCAAAACCTATTTTTTTCCAAGGTCATCAATTCCTGCAGAAACTTGTTTCGCCATATAGGTGAAAATTCGGTGAACCCTCTGTAATCCATAATCCGTTTGGTCGACTGCCAGACTTTCTTTACTAATCTATTTGTTGGAAGCCCATCCTGCAGTGACCCGGCCTCTAATGCCTCTATCGGAGACTTATGGGGGCTATTCTGTAGCATAATTTCCCCGCTAGTATTCTTCCACCCCTGGGTCTCGCATCCCCCTATATGCTGCAACTGGGCTGCCAGGAAGTAATTATATGGATGAGGCACTGCCAGTCCCCCCTCACTGGTAGGACGTTGTAATGTCTGCAGGCTAATCCTTGCCTGTCCTTTCCTCCAAATTAGTTCTCTAAACAAGATGTTTATTTTTGAGAACCATTTCTTCCCAATCCAGACTGGGGAATTGTGGAGTATGTACAGAAGCTGTGGCAACCATATCATTTTGATTAAGTTGGTTCTGCCTGCCATTGATAGGGGGAGCTTTCCCCAGATATCGCTTTTTCTTTTAAATTTTTCCAGCAGAGGGGTTAGGTTATCTTCAATATAATGCTGGGGGTCGCTGGATACCGTTACTCCCAAATATCTCATTTTCTCGGTCGTCTTTAGCCGGGGAATACCACTGATCGGGGGTCTAACAGTTAAATCTATGGGTAGGAGCGTGGATTTGCCCCAATTCACGACAAGTCCTGATAGGTTCCCAAACCTTTCCACCAGCTGGATCGCTTTTTCTAGTGATGGTCCGGTATCGCCCAAAAATAGTAGCACATCGTCTGCAAAAAGCGCTATCTTATCCTCCCCATTGCTTCTCTTAAATCCCTGCACTCCGGTTGTTGTTCTGATTGCTTCCGCCAGCGGCTCCATAGCCAGGGCAAACAACAGGGGTGACAATGGGCACCCCTGCCTCGTCCCTCTCTCGAGAGGCATCCATTCAGAGAATTCGTTATTTATCTTTAATCTAGCTTTTGGGTGGGAGTACAGAATTTTCACCCATCTAATAAACGTGGGGCCAAACCCAAATCTTTCCAAGACCCACCACAGATAGTCCCACTCCATGCTGTCGAACGCCTTGGCGATGTCCAAGGACAATATTGCTCTAGAGGCGTTTTCCCCGATTGGAGATTGAAGACACAGGTAGGTCCGCCTGATGTTTACACTAACAGACCTATTCGGGATAAATCCCGACTGGTCCGGGTTTACCAAGCCCGATATGCATTTATTTAATCTGGTTGCCATTATTTTAGCCAGAATTTTAATGTCTGTGCAGAGCAATGAGATTGGCCTATATGAGGATACATCAAGGTGGTCTTTTCCCTCTTTCGGTATCAGTATTATATTGGCCTCTGGCATCGAGGAGGGCAGCTTTCCCTCTATTATTGCCCAGTTCAATGTTTTCAAAAGAAAAGGGAGTAGTACCGCCCCAAAGTATTTATAGACTTCTAAGGGCAATCCGTCCGGGCCTGGTGATTTTTGATTAGGCATATCTGCTACTGCTTGCTTTAATTCTTCCAGGGTTATTGGGGATTCCAGGCCGACCCTATCTGCGTCAGGAAGAATCGGCAGATTAGCATTCTCCAGGAAGCTTTCCGCCACCTTTTGTTCTAGCCTACCTTGTGATTTATATAAATCCTTGTAATAATTAAAAAATGTTTCCTTTACTTTCTGAGGGTCAAATGAATTTTCTCCATTAGGAGTCCTGATCATGGGCAGTGATGAGGAGGAAGAGTTGGTGTTGACCAACATTGCCAACGTTCGTCCCACTCTCTCCCCCTCTCCAAAGTACTTCTGTCTCTGGAACAGTCTCCTATTCTCGGCCTTTCTAATTGTATCCATCCTGTACTCCTGTTGCTTTTTTAACCATAGTGCCTGATTTTCCGAGTTTGGGTCTTTAACATACTGCCTCTCTAATTTTGACGCCTCGTCCCTAATTAGCTCCCTATTTGTTTGTGATTTTTTCTTGGTCCACGCTATCTGCTGTATAAGCACTCCCCTAAGAAATGCTTTTAGGGAATCCCAGACCATCCCCTCCGACGCTGTACCCTGATTGTTTCCAATGAACTCTTCTATTTTCCCAGAGATATCTTCTGTTCCACCCATAATCTCCAACCAAGCCGGATTCAGTGCCCAAGCACTACGGGTGTGTCTATCATGTAGCTTTATCTTCAGCGTTAGGGGTGAATGGTCCGAGATCCCCCTCTGCTGGTATTCTATCCTGGCCACAAGTGACTGCGCCACCCCATTGCCGATCGCTAAGTCGATCCTAGAAAGTGTGTGGTGCGACTCCGAGAGACAAGAATACTGTCGAGCCCCTGGATTTCGGGCTCTCCAAAGGTCGCACCACCCAACCTCTTCCAGAAACTGGGCCAGCCGCCCCCCAGTCACTCCTGTCAGCCTAGCCCCAGGTGGAAACCTATCCAGGCGGCCGTCAAGGACCATATTGAAGTCACCCACTATTATGGTTGGAATGTCAGTTTTGTCCTCCACATACTCCAGTAACTGATATAGAATTTCCAGCTTGGAAGGCGGAGGAATATACAGGTTGGCTATAACAAATGGGTGGCCCTCTATGAGACAATATAGAAACACATAGCAGCCCAATATGTCAATCTTAACATCTCTGCAAAAAAACGTCACACCTTTTTTAACCCAAATACTAACCCCCCTTGAATAAGACGAATATACTGAATGGTACTGGGCCTGGAATTTCCTATTTCTGGTCAACGGTATGGTCTCGTTGGTCAGGTGGGTCTCCTGGAGGCACACCAGACCCGAGTCGTGCGACTCCAACTCGGCAAATACCATTGCTCTCTTAACAGGATCTCCCATACCCCTAATGTTCCATGAACTAATACCTACTACACTAACTGACATTTAAGAAAAGTACCATCTATACCATCAGAAAACCAGAAGAAACGAAAAAAAAATAAAATAATTAATAAAAAACAAACGGCAAAGCTGATCCAAATACCCGAAGGTGTTCCTAACCCCTCTGCCATGTTTACCCTCTCTAATGTGTCTATATGTTTGTGCACTCGTTCCTATATCACTAATTCCCTCCTCTAGCTCCATTATTTAGTGTTTCCAAGCAATATATGTGCATCTCGATATACTATAAGTTCTATTAATCTTTTCACTCCACAACTTTTGGTCTCGTGCAATGTGAACTTTTTTTTTTTTAGTTATTTTAACTCCCTGTGCTCCCTTACCCTCGTATGCTCCCCCCCTTCTCCCCCCAAACCTATCTTGGTGCGCCCTGGGGGCTTGTTTTGTGACCATACTAACCCCAACTCTATATTCAAACCAACATTCCTTTCCCCTATCCAAACGTACTCCCCCCCCTATCCCTCCCACAACCCCTATCCGAATTTCATTCCACAGTGCTCTCAAGTAAAAAACAACCCCAACACACCACTCTTTCCCAACTCTCATTTCCCTCTTTCGACAATCCACCCCTCCCCCCTCAACCCTTGCTGCAAAAAAAAAAAAAAAAAAAAAAACACACCCCTTCCCCCAACCACAAAAAGGAAAATAAATTAGCATTTCTTTCATATAGTATGCTCAATCTCTAAAAGTTCCTCTTATTGTCATCAAGCCATTTAGTGGCCTTTTCTGCAGTGTCAAAAAATTGGATCGACCCAAGAGCTTCAATGCGCAATCTCGCCGGGTACAGTAGCGCATATGGTATTTTTAACGTCCGCAGGCTGCGCTTTATTTCTACAAAGCCCGCCCTCTTCTTCTGTAACTCAGGGGAGTAGTCTGGGTATAGTGAGACTCGGGCTCCATTATAGAAGATGTCCCCCTTCTCCCTGGACCTCTGCATTAATATGACCTTGTCCCTATAGTTGAACAATTTCACAATCATCGGTCTAGGGCGGGTGCTCGATGAAACTACCCTGGTAGGCACTCTGTGCGCCCTTTCTATGGCAAAAAAACATGAAAAAGTCTCGGGTCCAAAGACCTCCCTCAACCATCCCTCCATAAATTCTTCAGGGCGGGAGCCCTCGCTTTTCTCTGGGAGACCCAGTACCCTCACGTTCTGTCTCCGTGATCTATTCTCCATTTCGTCCATTTTAGACTTGTAAATGTCCAACTGAGCTTGCATAGCTTTAAATTCCTGTTGCATTGGATGTAGTACATCCTCAGCTTGGCTTAACCTCTCCTCCAGTATTGATGCCCTATCTGCAGCTTTTTGTAATTCGTGGCTCATGGAGCGCAGCTCTTCTTTAAGGCCCCTTAGTTCATCATTTAAACTAGTTAATGAGCCCCTACAGGAGTTTACAGCTTTCAACACCTCTTTTAATGTGGGCTCGGCTGGTTCATTAGAGGCAAGAGTGTCCTTTGGTGTCTTATCCAGTGGGCCCTTCTCAGGGCTTTTTTTATTCGCCCCTTTAACAGGGATCGGTGGTGCAGATAAGGTTTTCCCTGTGCTTTTCCTGTCACTCATACCTCCCGTCTGCATTTTTTCTTGGGGTACCAAGTTGCCTTTGGTTGGAGAATGCTGGGGGGTATGCGCGTACTTTTCTAATTTGGCTGCTGCCGTTGTTGCAGATGACACCTGGCTCCCCTTTTCTTTAAGTGAGCGGGTAGCTTGGGCCACCGAGCTTTCCTGTGTATGTTGAGCCTGCTCCTCCCCCTTCTTCCTAGTCATATTACAACAGTAATATATTGCAGTAGTAGCTGCAACAGTAGCGGTAACACGAAAAGAATTCAGAGGTGATATAAGAGGTACTGGGAGAAAAAGAAGAAAAAAAAAAAAAAAAAGGGGGGGGAAAGACAAGGAGCAAGAGTAATTTTCAGGAACAGTTCCAGGCACAATTTTCCTTCCAGGGAAAGGTACAGCTCAGAGACTTTAACCAACTCAGATTGTCTCTACTCCACTACTCCACGGTTACCCTCTCTCCTCGTATTTCACTAGGAATAACCAAGGCTTTCCTCTATACCCTATCTTACAGAATAGGTCACCATACAATATAATGTAGGGAGGTGCGGAGAGAGGTATTCATAAGCCGACTCTCCGCTGTGTCTGCCCTGCAATACAGTATAGCTGTCCGGCGGTTTAAACCGGGCAGCCCACAGAGGTTTACTCACGGAACCGGCACTTGACATCCAGAGCCTTCACAGTGCATTCATCGCCCAGGACGCTTGGTTAGCTCAGCTGCTCGTCGAGCTCTCTCTCGTCAGCGTTCCCTCTCGCGAGAGTGCAGGGGCCGTTGCCAGGCAACCCGCCGACGCGTGGAGCCTGGAGTTCCGTCACTCAGGGTCAGGTGTACAGCCCCTCTCAGCGCCGGTCCGCTTCACACTCTCCTCAATACAATACCAGCTCGTTCACCTCCGAAACCCCCAGCGGACCACGAGCTGTGAGGGAGCCGTATAGTAAGCCAGAGGAAAAGGAAAAGGAGGGTGGTGGCTACATGACACTGGGTCTCCTCGCTAGGTGTAGCTGGGGGTTGCAGCAAAGGGCTGGGTGGGGAGAGAGTTCACATCTCTCTGCTCACGGCCGCATCCACATCCGGTCACGCCCCTCAACCAGCAGTACTTCCCAAATCATTTTTTTTTTTTTACATTTTTTTTTAATTGGATGTGTTTTATAGCAGAAAGTGAAAAATACGGGTTTTTTTTTTCAAAATTGTCATTTTTTTTTTGTTTATAGCACAAAAAATAAAAACCGCAGAGGTGATCAAATACCACCAAAAGAAAGCTCTATTTGTGGGGAAAAAAAGAAAATACATTTTATTTAGGTACAGCTGGGCATTACCACGCATTTGTCAGTTAACCTCCCTGGCGGTATTCCCGAGCGTGACTCTGGGTTGATTTTCTCTGCCAGGAGTGGTAACCCCGAGTTACGCTCGGGGTACCATTACAGAGCTGTCAGCGGAGTCCCCTTACCTTCTCCTGGCGATCCAGCGTTGTCCTCCGCTGTGATTGCCAGCGAGATCGCCGGCGAGGACACCGGCGAAGGCGCTGACCGGCATCTGACTTCCTAGTTCCGTTCCCTGCGAGCAGCAGCGGTGCATGAGAGCAGAACTGGGTGGGTAATTCAAAAGTGACACACACATAAAAGAGGTGATACATAGTATTCTGAGAGGATTACACTGTATCATCTCAGATCTGACACTTGATTACTGTACAGTGCCCCTTGCCTGCCATTTTACTGTCATTTGTGCTCATAAAATATTTATAACATGGCATCAAAAAAGCGCCACTTTACTACAAAAGCGCTTTTGGACCAGTTGAGTGACAGTGACACAGAGTTGCTTGCAGAACTGAGCGATAGTGAGTCGTGGGGAGATTTGTCGTCTGACACTGATCTGGCAAGTGACAACGGTGAGGATCCTGCACCTGACCTCAGCGATGTGCGCACTTTGTGCCCTATTGACTGCGATATGGACCAGGTAGCGCCCCCAAGATTCCCCTTCACTGGATCACCTGGGATGAAGGTAGATGTTGAGCGTGACAACCCTCTGGCATACCTGCAATTATTCCTCACTGAGGAGGTAATTGAAAAAATTGTCACAGAGACAAATCGCTACCAAGAGCAGCAATCCGCTACACTGCATGCCAGGTTTTCCAGAAGCAGAAAGTGGGAACCAGTGACCAAAGAGGACATCTGGCAGTTTCTGGGACTCATAATTCTTCAGGGAGTGGTGGGGAAACCGCTCCAGAAATGGTACTGGACCACCAATAAGTTACTGGCCACTCCATTTTTTGGCACCGTGATATCAGAATACCGGTTTTCTCTCATCATGGAGTATTTCCACTTCACGAACAATGAAGAATTTGATGAGGCCACGCATCCTGCACCCAAACTAAAAAAAATCTGGGAGGTATGCCAAATTATTGTGACCAATTTCCAGCAGACCTACATGCCAGAAAGGGACGTCAGCTTGGATGAAAGTTTGATGGCCTACAAGGGACGCCTAAGCTGGATACAGTTTAAGAGCGCGGTTTGGCATCAAATCCTACATGCTCTGCTAGTCATCCATTGGGTACATCTGGAATTCGGTCATTTACACCAGTAAAGGCACAAAGTTCAACCCCAGGTACAGCGGCTATGGGATGGCCAGATCATCTGACCTTACACTGCTGGAGCCATTGCTGAACCAGGGATATTGTGTGACCATGGTCAATTTCTACATGTCTCCGGAACTGTATGAGGTTTTGCTACAAAACAAGACTGATGCGTATGGTTACTGTTAGGCCTAACCGACATGACATGCCATCTATGTTTGCCAAGAAAAAACTAAAAACCGGAGAAATGGTTGCTTGGCAGAAGGGTAAGATGATGGCAATGCGATGGCGACACAAGAAGGACGTGTGTCTCATGAGTACTGTGCACAATACCTCCACTGCTATGGTCCACACCAAAGGTGGGAAAGATGTGCTGAAGACGCAATTCATGATAGACTATAATAACACCATGGGAGGTGTCAGCAAAGCCGATCAGGCAATGACATTTTATCCGGCTATGCGCAAACAGCAAAAAAAAATATTATAAGAAGATTTTCAGGCATCTTCAGGAACAATGCCTTTGGAATGCATATATCCTGTACAGAGCAAAGAGTGACAAACCTCTTGTTCATTTTGATTTTATCTGGAAGGTGGCTGAGCAGATTTTTGTCAACCACCAGATGCCATCAGTAGCTGTGAAAAGACCTGGACGACGCACTGTTGACGTTGCCAACCCAGAACGCCTGACTGGTCGTCACTTTATGGACTACATACCGCCAACCACTAAAAAGGCAGCACCTACCAGGATGTGTGTGGTTTGCTGTTCAAAGAGAGATGGCAATGGAAAGAAAGTCCGAAAAGTAAGCAGGTTCCATTGTCCTGATTGTGACGTCGGACTTTGTGCTGTACCTTGTTTCAAAATTTATCGCACTCAGGATGTTTATTGAATTTTCTTTGACAAATTTCATTATTTTGTATTACATTATTGAATAAAATTATATTCTTTATTATATTATAATTCATGATTTTGTGTTTCAAACTTTATCACATCTGGGATGTCTACTAGAGTCTTGTTTGGTCAGGTTTAAGTAAGTAATTACTAAGAATTGCAGGCCTACAATACATAACACCAAATTTCCATGCAAAAAATTGTACTGCTTTTGGTACAGAATTCCTGACATAATCATACCGCCAGGGAGGTTAAAGTAACATAGTGCGTTATCGCAAAAAATAGCCTGGTCAGAAAGGGGAGTAAATCTTCTGAAGCTGAAGTGGTTAATATTCCCCTTTGGATTGAATGGCCATTCTCTAATAAAAAGTACATACACTGTTAGAAATGTGTTATTTTGAGAACATTTTTCCATCCTGCTCCTTTGAATTTACACATCACTGCAGTCAAGAATGAACTACTACTAGTCTATGGCCAGCTTAAGGATTGGGTAAGGGGGTTAGGTGTTAGGTGAACATACATTAATATAATACAATATACAATGATACATTATAGTTAAGAAAGCACAGATGATAAAAAGAAAATTTGATTTTTGCTCACTGCTATAAGGTTTGCACCCAAATGTCTGATGGTGGTCTTCAGCCGCTTAACAGTCGCACAACATTTACAGTGCCTTGAAAAAGTATTCATACCCCTTGACATTTTCAATATCTTGTCAGTTACAACCCAAAACATAAATGTATTTTATTGGGATTTTATGTGAAAGACGAACACAAAGTGGCACATAATTGTGAAGTGGAAGGAAAATGACAAATGGTTTTCAAAATGTTTTACAAATAAATATATGAAGTGTGGCATGCATTTATATTCAGCCCCCCTGAGTCAATGCTTTGTAGAACCACCTTTCACTGCAATTACAACTGCAAGTCTTTTTGGATATGTCTCTACCAGCTTTGCACTTCTAGAGAGTGATATTTGTGCCCATTCTCAGGGCTGCTGATAGAAATCGCAGGGCCCCGTACAGACTACCTGACAGGGCCCCCCCAAGAAAATATTAAAGCTATATTTCGCTAAAAATACAATAAAATTATTAGTAGACACAAATACAACATAACTCATAGAATTCATGCCAAATCTAAAAGATAAAAAGATAAATATACAGGCTGTGGGATCAGAGGGAGAGAAACAAAGTTAGGGCTCTTTGACATGGGGCAGATCAGTGATTATCCGCCCCGTGAACATCCGCTTGCTCAGCGGGGATCGCTCCGTGGATCCCCGCTGAGCAGGAAGATGACAGGTCCGTCGCTGCACACTATCCAAAAACGGATGGAAAAGTAGGATTTTCCTCCGTTACACTTTTTCGGATCGGAGCGGGTAGGATGTCAGCGGACATGTCACCGCTGACATCCGACGCTCCATAGACCTCCATGGAGTGTCCGTTCAGGTCTGCTTAAAAAACTGACAGGCAGACCTGAACGGACAGTCTGTGTGAAAGAGGCCTTAGGCTCTATACACACTGGGCTTAAAAAAAACTCCAATTCACCAAGCAGAAACTCATATAGAGCATTTTTTCTACAAAGTTTAGACAAGTTTAGGAGAGTTCTACATTTTTTTCTGCCAGTAATCTCCAATCAGAGTCGCAAAGCATCTGTGAACAACAATTTTTAAGTCTTGCCACAAATTCTCAAGTGGATTTAGGCCTGGACTTTGACTGGGCCATTCTAACACATGAATATACTTTGATCTAAAGCATTCCATTGTAGCTCTAGCTGTATGTTTAGGGTCATTGTCCTGCTGGAAGATCAATCTCAGCCCCAGTCTCAAGTCTTTTGCAGGCTCTAATGCCATGTACACATGAGCTGACTTTTCGACCAGACTGTTCCGACGGACCGAATCCGGTGCACAATCCGACCGTCTGTGGGCTTCATCGGACTTCCAACGGACCGTTTCGGTCGAAAATCCGATGGACTTTAGATTTGAAACTTGTTTCAAACCTTACTGCCGGAACTCCACCGGACCCAGTCCCTATCGGGAAGCCCGTTTGTCTGTATGCTGGTCCGACAGACCAAATACGACACAAGGGTAGCTATAGCACTTGCCCGCAAGAATGTTTCCAGCGCGATCCTATCGCGCTGGTTCTCGGTGACAGGGTACTACATCTTTTGCTCGCTGCAATAGGAAAAACGCATTTTCCTATTGCAGCGAGCGCGAGAGGGAGGCGACAATGTCCCTTGGGTCTGGTATGGATTTTAAGGGGAACCCCCTACACCGAAAAAATGGCGTGGGGGTCCCCCCAAAATCCATACCAGACCCTTATCCGAGCATGCAGCCCAGCCGGTCACGAAAGGGGGTGGGGACGAGCGAGCGCCCCCCCTCCTGAACTGTACCAGGCTGCATACCCTCAACATGGGGGGTGCTTTGGGGGAGGGGGCGCCCTGCGCCCCCCCCACCTCAAAGCGCCTTGTACACATATTGATGAGGACAAGGGCCTCTTCCCGACAACCCCTACCCTTTCACCTAGGGGAAAAAAGAGTCAATAAAAAAAACACACTACACAGGTTTTAAAAGTAATTTATTAGGTAGCAGGGCGCCCCCCTCCCCCAAAGCACCCACCCCACCATGTTGAGGACATGCAGCCTGGTACGGTTCAGGAGGGGGGCTTGCTTGTCCCCACCCCCTTTCCTGACTGGCTGGGCTGCGTGCTTGGATAAGGGTCTGGTATGGGTTTTGGGGGGACCCCCATGCCATTTTTTTGGTGTAGGGGGTCCCCTTAAAATCCATAGCAGACCTAAGGGCCTGGTATGTTCTGCGACGGGGCCTGCAAAGTGTCAATCTCACCGATAAAAGCGGCAAGATTGACTTTCTTTTCTAGTCCCGTCGTACCCAAGTCATGTTCAAAATGAATGGACTTTAGTCCGTGTGTGGGCAAGTCCGTTCATTCGGAAGTCTGCCATAACTCCGTCGAAAGTCCGGCGGGAAGACCGTCGAGCCTAGTCTGCTGGAAAGTCTGATTGTGTGTACAGGGCATAACAGGTTTTCTTCTAAAATTACCCTGTATTTAGCTCCATCCATCTTCCCATCAACTCTGACCAGCTTCCCTGTCCCTGCTGAAGAAAAGCATCCCCACAACATGATGCTGCCATGTTTCACCCTGGAGATGGTGTGTTCAGGGTGATATGCAGTTTTCCGCCACACATAGCGTATTGCGATATGCCAAAGAGTTACATTTTTATCTGATCTGACCAGAGCACCTTCTTCCACATGTTTGCTGTGTCCCCCACATGGCTTCTCGTCATGTGGGACTTCTTATGGCTTTCTTTCAACAATGGCTTTCTTCTTGCCACTCTTCCATAAAGGCCAGATTTGTGGAGTGCAAGACTAATAGGTTTCCTGTGGACAGATTCTGCCACCTGAGCCTCCAGAGTTACCATGGGCCTCTTGGCTGCTTCTCTAATTAATGTTCTCCTTGCCGGGCCTGTCAGTTTAGGTGGGCGGCCATGTCTTGGTAGGTTTACAGTTGTGCCATACTCTTTCCATTTTCGGATGATGGATTAAACAGTGCTCTGTGAGATGTTCAAAGCTAGGCATATTTTTTCATAACCTAACCCTGCTTTAAAATCCTCCACAACTTTATCCCTAACCTGTCTGATGTGTTCCTTAGTCTTCATGATGCTGTTTGTTCACTAAGGTTCACTACCAAACCTCCGAGGGCCTCAAAGAACAGCTGTATTTATACTGTGATTAGATTACACACAGGTGGACTCTATTTACTAATTAGGAAACTTGAGACGGCAATTGCTTCCACTAGGCACTGTATAGTGGCAGTTTCATTATTTATGATGAGAAAATCATTACCTTAAAAAAAGTTTTGAATTATAATCCCAAGGCCAGGAATAATAGGGCAGGCAATTTTTTAACCATTAGATGAATAAAACAGTCTTAATTATTAGATAAACAGGGCCTTCATTGGAAAATATGGGGCCCAGCACAGTCTATCTGACAGGCCTTCCAGAACAAGATTTTCCCAACATTTAAATATTTTAAATAAAACAAGATTCACCTATCAGCCACTGCATAAAACATAGAGAAAATACCCTTTGAAAATCCTCCACCATTATAAGAAAAGCAGAATTCGCACAAACAGAAGGGGCTGCCAATTTCAGAATCTGCTTGTCTCTTGTTCATTATTGTGCGTGGGAACTTTTCCATGGGTCTTGTTGCTGTCTCAGATGGACCTTGGCTGCTTTAGATTTCCCTTTCACATGGACATAGAAAACCAAGGCTTCTCTTCACTAGGGATGAACTTCAAGTTCGAGTCAAACCCATGTTTGACTCGAACATCGCCTGTTCAACCGTTCGTCGAATTGCAAATGGTATGGGCCCTTCACGCCAAATTTGAGTGGCGCAACAGGGCCCATAATTCACTGCGGCATCACAGTGCATTGCTGGCCGATGATTGGCAAAGCATGCACTATGACCCGCATGCTTGGCCAATCACAGCGCCGTGTGTACAGAGAGCCATAATTGGCCAAAGCCAGGGTGGCTTTGTCCAATTATGGCTCAGAGAGTTTAGTACATGCCCCACACTATATAATGCCGCCTGTGTGGCGGCCTTGTGTAGTGTGTTGCGGCGGCAGAGAGAGATAGATAGAGAGAGGCAGTGTCTTTTGATTTAAGTTAGATAGAGTAGGCAGGTCAAGTCAGTTAGTTGCACTTACAGTGTATATATATATATATATATATATATATATATATATATATATATATATATATATATTGATATATATACACTGTATTCAGTTTAGCTAGATCCTTTCCTGTTATTCTCTTCCTAATATATTGACAGGCAGGCAGGTGTTTTTACAGTATTTACAGTTAGTGTACTGTGTACCCTGCACTGTTGCACCTACAGTATAGCTACCTGAAGACAAGTGCTTGTGTTCTTCTTCTGATCCTATTAATAGCACAGGCAGGCTCTTGAAGTATTTACAG
Source organism: Aquarana catesbeiana (assembly GCF_042186555.1). Taxonomy (NCBI): domain Eukaryota; kingdom Metazoa; phylum Chordata; class Amphibia; order Anura; family Ranidae; genus Aquarana; species Aquarana catesbeiana. The sequence continues at coordinate 416,415,872 of NC_133324.1, forward strand.
TTAGTGTACTGTGTACCCTGCACAGTTGCACCTATAGCTACCTGAAGACAAGTGCGTGTGTGCTTCTTCTGATCCTGTTAATAGCACAGGCAGGCTCTTGAAGTATTTACAGTTAGTGTACTGTGTACCCTGCAAAGTTGCACCTATAGCTACCTGAAGATAAGTGCTTGTGTGCTTCTTATGATCCTATTAATAGCACAGGCAGGCTCTTGAAGTATTTACAGTTAGTGTACTGTGTACCCTGCACAGTTGCACCTACAGTATAGCTACCTGAAGACAAGTGCTTGTGTTCTTCTTCTGATCCTATTAATAGCACAGGCAGGCTCTTGAAGTATTTACAGTTAGTGTACTGTGTACCCTGCACAGTTGCGCCTATAGCTATCTGAAGACAAGTGCTGGTGTGCTTCTTCTGATCCTATTAATACCACAGGCAGACATTCTGCTAGCTGCTGTATAATCAGTACATATACATCCCAGTTTTGTGCAGCTACATCTCACTGCAGTGCAGGCCATTAGTATGTCTGGAAGGCCAACAAGGAGAGGCAGACAGTCACAGGCCAATAAAAGAGGGCAAGCAGGCTTTGTGTCTAGAGGCAACAGTGCTGGTTGTGGACATGGTGCATCCTCATCAACACATGGCCGTGGGACACACTTGTCCTTTTTTTCAGCAGCTGGCCGTGTTGAGCCGCAATATGCTGAAGACTTGGTAGAGTGGATGACGAAGTCGTCCTCATCCTCCTCATCCTCTCTCACCCAGGCTCAGGGTATGTTGTCTGGCAAAGCAGCTGCCAATGCGACCTCTTCCCTTGGCTCAATGGCATCAGTCACTCCTTCTCTAGCCCCACCATGTCCTCCTGAGGATTCCCCCAACTATTGACCACAGCGTTGGGTACATGCTCCAGGAGGATGCTCAGCATTTTGAAAGCTCTGATGATGGTATTCAGCTAGAGGAAGGCAGTAATGTGAGCTCAGACAGAGGGGGTGCCCAAGAAGGACAGCAATCTGGCAGTCATGTTCCCCCAGCAGCAGCATACTGCCAGGTTTGCTCCAGTGATGAGGAGGGAGGGGATGATGAGGTCACTGACTCCACGTGGGTGCCTGATAGGAGAGGGGAGGAGGAGGAGGAGGCACATCACTAAGGAGGTAGGATGCCCTCCAGGGGCCAGCTTAAGGGCAGCACACCGACTGCATCTCACCGCAGAGCTCCGCATGTGCAGGGCGCTGCTGTCTCTGCGTGTTATTCCAAAAGTTCTTTGGTGTGGGCCTTTTTTGAGATGAGTGCATCAGATCCCACCGCTGCTATTTGCAACATATGTCTCAAGTGTATCTCGCGTGGCCAAAACATCATCCGCTTGGGCACCACATCCTTGAGCAGACATATGTTGACCTGCCATGCAGTTCATTGGCAAGTGTACCTAAAACACCCACACCAAAGAACAAAGAGGACCTCTCTCTGCTCCTCATCAGCTGGGATCTCCAACCCCACTATACCTTCAGTCCTCTCTGAGACCTGCACTGAGAGGAATTAAGGTGTAGAATTAGGTGTGTCACAGCCAAGTACTTGGGGGCAATCTGCTATCGGTACACCAACGTCAGATTGTACCGGGCAAATTTCCCTGCCCCAGCTGCTGCACCGCCGAAAGAAGTTTGCTCCCAGCCATCCACATGCCCAGCGGTTGAATGCTAGCTTGGCTAAATTGCTAGCACTTCAACTGCTGCCTTTTCAGTTGGTAGACTTTGCGACCTTCCGTGAGTTTGTGGAATGTGCGGTTCCTCAGTGGCAGGTTCCAAAACTTTTTCTCATGGAAGGCGATTCCTGCTCTCTACCGGCATTCGGAAGGCAATGTCTTGGCCTTGCTGGACAGGGCGGTCAGCGGTAAGGTGCATATTACCGCTGACTCCTGGTCCAGCAGGCATGGACAAGGACGTTACCTATCTTTCACTGTGCACTGGGTGACTCTTCTGGTAGCTGGGAAGCATGCAGGACAGGGTGCAGTAGTGTTGGAGGTTGTTCCGCCACCTCCAAAATTCTACTAGTGGTGATTCTGCCACACCTCTCTCCTCCACCCCTCCTCTTCTTTTTCCTCCATGGCCTCTTCCTGTGCTGATTTGTTCTCGGAACCAGTGGTGCTCCGTAGGCGTTCTAGGGGCTACGCAAGTATGCAGGCCCAAAGATGCCATGTGGTACTTGAGCTTGTGTGCTTGGGGGACAGGAGCCACACTGGGGCAGAGATTCTGTCAGCTCTGCAGGGGCAGGCTCAGAGGTGGTTGATGCCATGCCAGCTTCAGCCAGGAATGGTGGTTTGCTACAATGGCACCAACCTCCTCTCCGCCCTCCGTCAGGGACAACTGACCCATGTGCCCAAGGAAAGCTTGAAAAAGCAGCAAGTCAAAAAGTAAAAGAGCCCAACTAGCTATTTCATAACAAAACCAACATAGCCTAGCATAATGCAACCATAGTCCCGTTAGTTCAGATTAAGGATGGGCCAAACACTCCCCTGTTCAGTTCGCACCCGGTTATGTAATGGGTGACCCCGCCCCCCCCTGACACCACGGGGAAAACCATAGGGAAGTCCCCGTGAAGTCCCTGTGCACCAGAGGGGGGCGGGGTCACCAGGTGGCCCCGCCCTCAGTTATATAAGAACTGTCAGAAGAACAGAAGCGTTCTTTAACAAGGGAACCCCCAGATCCCACCCCCCCATGTGAAATGGTAATGGGGTACAAATGTACCCCTACCATTTCACAAAAAAAGTGTCAAAAATGTTAAAAAAGACAAGAGACGGTTTTTGACAATTCCTTTATTAATGTCTTCTTCTTTCCCTGCTTCTTCTTCCATCTTCTTCTGGTTTTCATTCGGTTTTCTTCCTCCATCTTGTTCTTCCCCCGCTTCTCCCTCTTCTTGCTCCTATCCTCTGCTTCTTCCTTCGGTCTTCTTGTCTGCATCTTCCTCCGACTTCTTTTTCCCCGCTTCGTTCTTCAGACGATCTGCATCCATGAGAGGTTCCCGCTGTGTGACACTTCTGTTCTTCTGCAATGTTGAGGGCATGTGGCCTGGTACGGTTCAGGATGGGGGCTGCTCTCTCGCCCCCCTTCTTTTCCTGCAGCCTGCCAGGTTGCGTGCTCAGATAAGGGTCTGGTATGGATTTTTAGGGGGACCCCCCACACCATTTTTTTTTTAATTTTGGCGCGGGGTTCCTCTTAAAATCCAGACCTGAAGGGTCTGGTATGGATTTTGAGGGGGACCCCCACGCCATTTATTTTTATTAATTTTGACGCGGGGTTCCCCTTAATATTCATACCAGACCAGAAGGGCCTGGTATGGAATTTGGGGGGACCCCACGCATTTTTTTTTTTTTAAATTTTGGTTCAGGGTTCCCCTTAATATTCATACCAGAAGGACCTGGTAATGCACTGTGGGGGAATCCCAGGCTGTTTTTTTCAATGACTTTTATGAGTATTGCAGAGACCCGACAATTCATTATAGTTGCCGGCGCTACCGCTAGTACTTTTAAATGACTTTCTTTTCCTTTAGAAATTTCATTTTGCTCTCGGTCTGTTGTAAACACGGGAATCATGTGCCATTTTACAGGCATACTATAGACACCTCCCAGGTACGAAAGGAATATTTCACTTTTATTGTTTCACTTTAAGCATTATTAAAATCACTGCTCCCACAAAAAGTCAGTTTTTAAAACTTTTTTTGCATTGATACATGTCCTGTGGGGCAGGACCCAGGTCCCCGAATACTTTTTATGACAATAGCTTGCCTATTAACCTTTAAAATTAGCACTTTTGATTTCTTACATAGACTTTTAAAGGGTGTTCCATGGCTTTCGAATTTGCCGCGAACACACCAAATTATTCGCTATTCAGCCAATGTTTGAGTCGAACTCATGTTTGACCCGAACAGACAGCACATCCTAAGGTCAGATTCAAGCTTTCAATGTTTGAATATACATTGGTGTGTTGCATCAGTGCATTCTTATTATCTTTGCTCAGCTCCTTGACTGAAGACCACCATTGTGCTTACTATCCTGCGGTCAGTGAATTTACTGGATCTGGACTCACAGGACTTTGATTGCAGTATGTGAGCCTATGTTAGGTTTGCTATGAAGTAGGTATTTGTTCTCTTATATAATTTCATTGGTACAAGAATCAAATAAGGTCAACATAATGTGCATGCTTGCATACTGCTGGAAAGGGGTGAATTTTTAAAATATGCATGTTTATCAATAATAATGAGGGTTGAAAGACAAGAACTTTCCTAGCTCATTTGGTATTAATGTTATACTTTGCTTAAGCTAATTTTCCTTCACTTAACACTATAGGTTTCAATTTTCTCAGTCCCCAACCAGCAATTATCCACTGGTCAACAAGATGGAAGAATCCTGTGTAATTTTGCCATTGGACCATTTCTATAAGAGCAAGGTGGAGGATTATTTAAAGCCTTCCAAAAGAGAAGGGAAATGATGGCTGTGGAAAACAGGTAAGACTTTGGAGCACACTGGAGCAGGCTGCCACTTAGCATTGAATCTACCAGTGTATGCGATGGGCTAGACATGGCAGTTGGGCTGCAGACCTCAAGGTTGTGATTTGAAGGAGGGCACAGACAAAAAAATAGCCATTACACAGGTCAAGGGTTGAAACAGGTGACAGATAAGTGAATCTTGAGACAGCGTCAAAGTTGGTACATGGAAAGTCAGTACAATAAACAAAAAAAATAAAATACAGAGGGTACAGGTAACACAGAGGATACAGGTATACTGGAGACACACTATCTAGAAAGCGGGACTTGGCTGGGGTCCACAGGAAACACACAGTAGTAGGCTGTTTGCAGCTGCACTGCGCAGCAAACACAATAGAAAACTGGATGTGGCTGGAATGCACAGTACACTGGTGCTGGGGCAGGTGCTAGGAATGGGATCAATTTTGTGGAACAGGGCACTGGAACAAGGTACTGCAATAATCTTTCAAAAACAGAGTACTGGAACAAGGTAAAGGAACTATCTTTCAGGAACAAGGTATTGGTGTCTGGTACAGGAATAAGACCTGTTACTCAGGCAATGTATATGGAAATGAGCTGTAACAGAAAATAAGGTGGCTAGGCTGGGCTGAGACTGGGAGTGTAACTGATTGAATAAAAGAGCAGGTAAAACATGGTGACCCCATAGTTTCACGCTTTGAGAACACTTTGGACTGGACTGTGGAACTACAAGCAACAGTTTGCCTCTGGTTGTCTTGCAAGTCCCTGGAACTATTAATGGGTCAGCCTTACATGTCTGCAGAGCCACAGTTGATAGGTCAGCTTTGCAGCTGATCTGTGACATAATTTGATTATTCTTAAACCTAACTTCATATCAACACGGCTCTATTAGCATCTGTATAAATCGCACACTGGACATACAAAGATATTGTATTTCCATAAATATAACAGTGAATTAGATCTTCACAGTGCCTTAGGTAATATTTAAATATTGATAGAATTATGCAAAATTCTTGTGGTAGTGCTCCTTAAAATGTCATGATTGAGCATTGGTACAATTCTTCAGCTATCTGATTTGACTAATTCACATTCTGGTTATATACTAATCATAATCATGGGAATTAAATCTTTTTTAAGCAGAATAAGAAGATTGGGTTAAAAAGAAGATCATATACTTCAGAGAAGTAATTATTCTTGTCATATGAAATAAATCATATACAGCTGGATATTACTCATAAAATGTAAAATGTCGTTATGAATTTAAAGGGAACTCTTTGTAAGAGAAACATGGAGGCTTTCATTGTCAATATCACCTTCTGAAAATGTTAGTGGAATGGCTGTTATTTTATGATAGATTTACTTTATTGCCATTAGTTATAATTTAAACTCTTTTTCTATAGCGATGCAGATGTCAAACCGGCAAATATGTTGTCAGTCAGGCATTGCAGAAGTTAGTCAGACCTATTAATTTTAAATAGCCTTAAAGTGCTATCTTCCAAAGAAAGTTTTTACCTGTAAAGAAGTAAATATTCACTTTACCCACTGTCTGTGCTGCTAAACTCAGCTCCATTGCATATTAATAATATTCATATTGATCCTTATGCCGCGTACACATGATCGGACTTTCCGCCAACAAAACCGTGGATTTTTTCCGAAGGATGTTGGCTCAAACTTGTCTTGCATACACACGGTCACACAAATGTTGGCCCAAAATTCCGAACGTGAGAATGCAGTGACGTCCAAGATGTACGATGAGCGGAGAAAAAGGAAGTTCAATAGCCAGTGCGGCTCCTTCTGCTTGATTCCGAGCATGAGTGAACTTTTGTGCAATGGTCTTGTGTACACACGATCGGAATTTCCGACAACAAAGTGAAGTTGGCGGAAAATTTGAGAACCTGCTCTGAAACATTTGTGGCTGGAAATTCCGACAGCAAATGTTCGATGGAGCATACACACGGTCGGACTTTCCGACAACAAGCTCACATTGAACATTTCCTGTCGGAAAGTCCGACCGTGTGTACGCGGAATTAGAATCTATAATGATAGGTCATAAAAAAAAGATAATAATAAATAATAGAAGTTTATGAAAACATTTTGAAAGACAATGTAACCAAAATAAAGCCCTGTTTGTCCTCTCCGAAAATTTTTTTACATCATTATTTTAAGTATGACAAACTTGCTGCCAAATCAATAGGCCCATAGCGTAAATGTAAAAATTGCTCTTTTCCATAACACATGTAAAGGTACGGGAGCTCAACTGATTAATAACTAATTAGGTTAATTATATTATAATTAAAATATAATGATATAAATCATAATATTTTACAGACCCTAAGCATGTCTTAACCATACAGATAGTTTCAGTTTATGCAAAGGCCGTGAAAGCAAAAGCTGCATGCTTCTACATTTTGTAAAATGATTATTTGTAATATAGTGATAACACATGGATTTACTAAAGGCAAATAGGCTGTTTACTGAGCTTAGTGAATGTGGTGAAAATTAATTTTACAAAGAATACCCAATCACATGCAAGGAAAAATAAAAAAAATGATGGAAATAAATAGCATGTCACCTCATTCACTAAGCAAGGGGAAAATTTCCTTGCAAAGTCAACAGCCTATTTAAATAGTGACAAAACTGCGCTTTAGGACTGGCTATAAGGTCAGAAAACAAAGGTTGCTGCCTCCCTTTCCACAAAGTCCCTATAAGGTACTTTGCAGGTACTTTATCTATATATCAACAGCCTATTTGTCTTCAACAAATCAGCCCCATAGTGATTAGAAAGTTATTTAAACAGCTGCTCATTCCACAGGTTTATCTATTTTTGTATCACATGATCATTTTCATTACTTTTGGTTTGTTTTAGTTTGAATGCATTAAGATACAGTAGTGTTTTTTGTATACCATAGTATAGTCTTGTTACATGTTTAAAATTATATTCAGTATTTTTCAGGTTCTAAAATTCATTTATGGCTAAGTATGGCTATCTAAAGTCCCTAGGTACCCCTAGACCTTGAGCCCTTTAGCTTTCAGGAAATATAATGTGAATGCAGGGAAAAAGAAGGTGACCCGAGAAAACATTTTTGCTCCTGCATTGAAAAAATGCATATTTCTCACCTGCAGTGCTCACTGTATTTGACTGTCTACTGAAACGTTTTAATGTGTGTGTGCGTGTATATATATATATATATATATATTTATATACAAAATAGGATCTTCTTCAAGCCTAGGTCTCAATTGTGAAAAAAATTAAGCTGCTAGCACTATACCTTGGTGGAGTATATCATCAAATTGTCATAAAAATGTGCAGCACTGAACATAAAGTGCGTACAAATACAATAATGTTAAAAAAAACAAAAAACATATTATGTTCTCAAATAAAGTGCAAAATGCAAAAATTGTGACAGTGCTGTGAAAGTTCATTCAAAGTGAAAGCAATGAATAAATCCCCCAAAAAAGATTAAAAGAATTCAGCTCAGAAACAGTCCCTTAGGTAAAGAAGAGCTAGTATTTCCAATATATTAGAATAATTGGAAATAATATATCTTCTTTACCTAAAGGACTGTTTCTGAGCTGATTTTTTTTAACCATTTTTTATTGGGATGTATTCATTGCTCTCACTTTGAATGAACTTTCACAGTACTGTCACGATTTACAGTATGTATTTTGCACTTTATTTGAGAACATTTTATATTTGTAGTCAGAGACTTACATCTTACTGGGAATACGATGACCCTAACTACCATGACCTGGGGTGTGCCATGGTCTTGCTGGTCAGTATGCCTAAAAGAGGGCATACCCTGAGTATAATGTACGGTATATGAAAAATAGAAAAGTTGGGGGATACGGGTGGGTGGGAACCAGGAAAAGAGTCAACAAGGGACCTGTCAGAGGAGGAGGAGTGAGATATACCCGCCCAGACTCCTACAAATACAGGCTGGCCAAAAGCCAACCTTCTAACTTTTAGTCAGAGTCTTACTGGAAATACGATGACCATAACTACCATGACCTGGGGTTTGCCGTGATCTTGCTGGTCAGTACGCCTAAAAGAGGGTAAAGAGTACACAAGAGTAGGTATGATATGAAATACTTTATTGAAGATTAAGCATCAATCATCTGTCTAGTAAAGTAGCAAATGCCTGGATGACTGGATGTGTGGGGTTCTGGTATGTATCTACTATAACAAGAGGAACTCCAGCACCCCATGTACTTGATAATATGGGAAGGGACCCCCTGTTTGGAAGCTGCAGAAGCTGCACCGATCCTGAACAAATGACTAGAACATTGTTTTGGATTTAAGCCTAATTTAGTGACTAATATCCTGACATGCGAAATGAACAGCTTTGAAGTGAGAGGACGTGTGGGAAAAGGAAGCAACGGACTGTCCAGTGGAGCATCTGCAAATTGATTGCAGAGAAGATCAAGCATGACAACAGGACACCAGCTACTGTTGGTTCTGTAATAATTGACTATGAACTACTGGCCTGTTTGTCTGTTCTTGTTATTTGGGAGTTGTAGAGCGTAGTGGTCAGGGAACCTGGTGAAACTTCCTTTGAGCAGTATAGCTGCATGACGGCCAGCCTGAGAGACCTCCCCGGGTCTGAGCAAACTGAAGAAACTCAAGTAGATGGCTGCCTTGAGTACTAAACTGGGACCTAAGCTAAAAGGGGAAAGTGATAACAAGTCTGACATTCCTCTGAAAATCTGGCCAGTGACCGGTAGACGTGACAGCTGTGACCATCCCTGAGTTCTCTGAATACCTCTCAACATAGCTTTAAGAGGGTGAGTCGCAAAAATAGAAGAACTGCCAGGATCCTTCAGGGACCTAAAGTTCTGAACACTAGAGAGAGAACCTAAACTTGGTATTGACAGACAAGAACAGTTCACTATGGCAATATTCTGCAAAAGCCATCACAGAACTGATGTCTCCGGCAACTGCAAGGGTATAGGGTCCTGAATCCGAGATAAGATTTCCAACCCATGGTGTACACCTTCAATGTGTTCCTGGATAATGAACTATTGACCAGATTGATCACATGTGCTCAGAATGTGACTAACCTATAATCATGAGATAGTAAGGTGGATCCGGCTTGCCCACTGGTTCTGCTTCTGGGTGCTGTAAGAAAAATTGTGGGAAAATAAACCGAGATAAGGAATCTGCTGCGCTATTGTGATTACCACTAATGAATTCTCCCAGGAAATTAAACTTGTAAGTTAGGCCTCACCACGTCAACCTGTGCACGAAGGACATGATGAGAAGGGACCCAGAGCTATCTTTATTGATAATTTTGGCTGTGGCCAAATTACCTGTAAAGAAAATCAATGATTTCCCCGACCAAACCAGCCCCCATGTGACTGCTGCCACCAGTATTGGGTAGATTTCGAACAAAGCTGAAGTATGAGCAAACATAGGAAAGCTAAATACTTCAGCGGGCCAATGGCTAACATCCAAAAATGGCTGACGGAGGCTGCGGCATCTGAAAACACTCTGGGGACCTAGTAGCAGGTTGGGGAATGAACATAGAAATGCCATTCCAGTCATGCAGAAAGTGGTCCCACATAATTAGAATGGCCCGAGCATCTGCTTGTAACTTGACCACTGAATCAGAATCCAGGAGAAGGAGGGCCAGTAACCTAGAGACAAAAGATCTAGCCTGTGGAATGATCCTCATGGCATAATTGAGCATGCCCAAAAGCAAATGTAAGTCTTTTTTAGAACAGATTGGGGACCTAACAAAAAGATGAATAATTCGACGTATCCTGATGTAAGAAACCATGAAACAGACCGAGACAGAAGTACAGTAAAATCCCACTTGTTTATTAATAAAAATAAAAAGTTAAATAGAGTAAGAGTAGTCAAAGCATAGCCAGAGTCCAGTAACCAGATCGGGTAGTCAGCCAAGCCAGAGTTCAGTAACCAGAACGGGTAATCAGCCAAGCCAGAGTTCAGTAACCAGATCGGGTAATCAGCTAGGCCAGAAGTCAGGGATCCCAGTAGAGGAACAGCAAGCAGGATAAGGAGCCAGAAGGGATGTCAGCAAAGCCAGTCTTTAAACAGGAATGCAGGAGATGGTTTCTTGTGATGTGACCAAGGCGAAGGCAGGAATGAAGTGAGCTGGAGATCTTTAAGTAGGCGGGACTGACGAGCAGATCCACAACAGCTGGTTAACTGTGGAGAGAGATGAGAGCTGGCAATTAGCCGACAGCTGAGCAGCCAGCTCAGAGAAGGAAGGGCTGAGCCAGCCCAGACCATACCCCCCTCCTCAATGACCCCTCCCCCTCGGAGGACCACAGGGCTTGAGGGGAAAACGTCTATGGAAATCACGGAGGAGGGCAGGAGCATGTACATCCAAGGATGAGACCCAGGAGCGTTCCTCCGGACCGTACCCCTTCCAATGCACCAGGTACTGTATGCACCCACGGAACCTACTGGAGTCAACAATGGATTGTACCTCATACTCCTCATGGTTCTTAACCTGTATAGGGTGAGGACGAGGCACCAAGGTGGTAAAGCATTTGCAGACCAACGGTTCCAATAAGGAGACAATAAACACATTTGAGATGCGTATACTAGGAGGAAGGTCCAATGCGTAAGCCACTGGGTTAATCCTGCGAAGGATACGGAAAGGCCCAATAAACCAAGGTGCGAACTTCTGTGAGGGAACATGAAGTCAGAGGTTGTGAGATGACAGCCAGACCCTGTCCCCAACCTGGTAGGAAGGCGCTGTGGTCAGCATGGAGTCTATATCTATCATTAGCATGACGCAAAGCCTCCTGGACTTGTTCCAAAGTGGAACGAAGACCACAGAGATGCTCCACTAGCGCAGGAATACTCTGTGGAACAAATGAGTCAGGCAACATGGAAGGTTGGAAACCATTATTTGCCATAAATGGAGACAATCGGGAAGCAGAATTCAAGGCACTGTTGTGAGCAAACTCTGCCCATGGTAATAGGTCTGACCAGTTGTTGTGATGGTCAGAAATATAGCAATGTAGGAATTGCTCCAAGGACTGATTGGCTCGTTCTGCAGCCCCATTAGACTGTGGGTGATATGCAGAGGAGAAAGCAAGCTGAATTCCCAGCTGTGCACAAAAGGCTCACCAGAACCGGGACACCCACTGACTACCCCTGTCCAAGACAATCACCTTGGGTAGCCCATGTAAGCGAAAGATCTCCCGAGCAAAAATGGAAGCCAGTTCCTTAGAAGTGGGCAACTTCTTAAGTGGAATACAATGACACATCTTTGAGAACCGGTCAACCACCATAAGGATAACTGTGTTGCCTTGGGAGTTGGGCAACTCCACAATAAAATCCATAGACAAGTGGGTCCAGGGCCTCTCTCCATTAGGTATGGGTTTTAGTACGCCCACTGGAAGGTGTCGTCTAGTCTTACTCTGAGCACACACAGAACAGGCAGCTACGAAGGCAGTTACATCAGCACGTAGACTAGGCTACCAGAATTGTTGGGAAATGGCCCAAACGAGTTGATTCTAACCAGGGTGGCCAGCTGCCTTGGGAGAATGGTAAGTCTGGAGCACGGCAGTACGGAGACACTCTGGGACAAAGTAGCAGTCACAAGGTTTCTCAGGAGGAGCATCGACCTGAGCAGCAAGAATTTTGTCACCCAAAGGAGAAGTAAGACTGGTGCGAACCGTAGCCAGAATACGATCAGGAGGAATCACAGGAACCGGAACCAACTCCAACTTGGAAGTGGAGGAAAATTGTCGTGACAAGGCGTCAGCCCTTATATTCTTAGTACCAGGTAAGAAAGAGACAATGTAATTGAAACTCGACAAGAAAAGAGCCCATCGTGCCCTTCTGGGAGAGATGAGTTTAGCCTCAGACAAGAATGTGAGATTCTTATGGTCAGTAAGAATGAGAACCAGCACAGTGGTACCTTCGAGGAGATGTCTCCATTCTTTCAGGGCTAAAATGATTGCCAACAGCTCTCTGTCACCAATCTTGTAATTGTAATCGGCAGGTGACAATTTCTTGGAAAAGTAGCCACAAGGATGCATAGCACTCTCAGAGGTAGGACGTTGAGACAGAAGGGTGCCAACACCAGTCTCAGAAGCATCAACCTCAAGGGTAAAAGGTAACGTAGGATCAGGATGTGCCAACACAGGAGCAGAAACAAAGGCAGCCTTGAGACTTTCAAAGGCCTTAATGGACTCCCGAGACCAACTCTGTGGGTTACTGTTCTTTCTGGTCATATCGGTCAGGGGCTTGACCAGAGATGAGAAGTTACGAATAAACTTCCGATAATAGTTGGCAAAACCCAGGAAACGCTGCAGAGGAAGTAATCCCACAGGTCGAGGCCACTGTAGGACTGCTGAAAGTTCTCTGAGTCCATTAAAAAACCAGCAGTGGAAATGACATAGCCCAGGAATTTAACCTGTTCCCGATGAAACTCACACTTCTCATGTTTACAATACAGATTGCTCTCTCTTAATTTCTGAAGCACACGACAGACATCTGTGTGGTGGCTCTCCAGGGACTTGGAAAATATGAGGATATCATCGAGATAAACCACCACACATAACTGCAACAAATCTCGGAAGACATAGTTAATAAATTCCTGGAAATCTGCCAGGGCGTTACAAAGGCCAAAAGGCATTACGAGATACTCATAATGGCCTGTTCTGGAATTAAACGCAGTTTTCCACTCGTCGCCCTCCTTAATCCTGACGAGATTGTAAGCCCCCTCAGATCAAGCTTAGTGAAAACCGTTGCTCCCTTGTAATTAACTCTGTAATCAACGGAATCGGGTAGGCATTCTTAATCGTGAAATGATTGAGACCCCTATAATCAATACAAGGTCTCAGTTCACCGCTCCTCTTCTTTAGAAAGAAGAAACCAGCACCAGCAGGAGACGAGGATTTGTGGATGAAACCCTGAGAAAGTACGTCTGCAACATACTCCTCCATGGCTTTATCCTCCAAGACCGACAAAGGGTAAACCTGGCCATGAGGGGGGGTGGCACCAGGTTTAAGGTCAATTGCGCAATCATATGACTGGGGTGGAGGCAAACTACCGGCTTGACCTTTGTCAAAGACATCACTAAAATCACTAAAATTGCTGTCCTCCTTCGGCAGGGAGGAGGGAGAAGCAGTGCACAGGACCTCGGCTATCTTCTGGAAGCATATGTTACTGCATTTGGAGCCGAGTATATACCTGGCATACCTGTCCTGAATCTCTTTAACTAGAATAGTATGGAATGCTAATTCAGCAACTCATTACAAACACGTAAGTGTACAATGTGAAAATTGTTTGTGGATCATTGTATAAATATTGTATATATGTGTGATGTCATATATGCTTATCCTCTTCTCTTTAATCTATTTTATTCTAGAATAGAAATTTCTCATGCTAATACTCACCCCTGAGGAAAGAAGATACATGTACTCTGAAACGCGTTGGGTTCAAGAGTATTTTGTACTATTGTATGTATACTGATGTAAATGCCATACATGCATGTTACATGATTCTTACTTTTTATACCATATATTTAATAAACTATTTTTGTATAAAAACACTACCTTACTCTCCATGTGCCTAAAAAGTCCACCACTAGGAGTTTTTGTTTCTTAGCTTCAATACTGGATGTGGCACTAAAAAATGCATTAAATTGCAGTTCTATACAAATTTCTTTTAGGAATATGCAACAAAATCAGATGAGCAAGGGGTATAACAACAAAGATATGTACAACAGTGGTGGCGCATCCATAAGGGCACACGGGAGCCGCCCCCTCTTTCCAGCCACCCCCCTAGCACCAATAGATAGATTCATGCATTGCATTATTCTATCTATGGCCGCCCCTGCCACCCCCTATTCAGGCGCCTGGCCCCTTTTCGGGTGCCAGGCGCCTGAGTTACAGCGGCAGGGTTTTTTTAAGCACCTGATTACAGCCATAGGCTCTAATATGCGTAAAAAAGGTGACCTGCGAGCGCCATGCTGGGCGCTCGCAGGTCACTCAGCTGTGTTAGAAAAGCAAATGAATATTCACTTTCCTAACACTAAATCACCTCTCCGCCAATCAGGTGCTCGGATCTGTTACCCATCACCTGATTGGCTGAAACAACAGGCGCTGTGATTGGACGCCTATCAGGCGTCCAATCATAGCAGAGGATGGGAAGAGAGGATGGGAAGAGAGGACGGGAGAAGACATCGAGGAGCTGTCCCACCGCCCCCGAGACAGGGTAAGTACAGACGGCGGGCAGGGGGCACACTGGCAGCATTTGATATTACACAGTGGCTGCGTTTAATGGGGCACAGTGGGGGAATTTGATGGGGCACAGTGAGGCTGCATTTGATGGGGCACAGTGAGGCTGCATTTGATGTGGCACAGTGAGGCTGCTTTTGATGGGCACAGTGAGGCTGCATTTGATGAGCACAGTGGCTGCATTTGATGGGCACAGTGGCTGCATATGATGTCACAGTGGCTGCATATTATGGGCACAGTGGCTGCATTCGATGCTGCACAGTGGCTGCATTTGATGGGGCACAGTGACTGAATAAGATGGGCACAGTGGCTGCATAAGATGGGCACAGTAGCTGTATTTGATGGGGCACAGTAGCAGCATTTGATGGCACAGTGGTAGCATTTGATGACACAGTGGGAGCTTTTGATATGGCACAGTGGCTGCGTTTGGTGGGCACAGTGGCTGCATTTGATGGGCACAGTGGCTGCGTTTGATGGGCACAGTGGCTGCATTTGATGGCACAGTGGCTGTGTTTGATGGTACATTGGCGGTAATTGATGGGCACAGTGGCTATGTTTGAGGGCACAGTGGCTGCGTTTCAGGGCACAGTGGCTGCGTTTGATGACACAGTGGCTGCGTTTGATGGTACAGTGGCTGTGTTTGATGGGCACAGTGGCTGCATTTGATGGCACAGTGGCTGCAATTGATGATACAGTGAGGCTGCAGTTGATGGGTTTTTTTTTCAGAATTTTTCAGTTTGTTTGCGCCCCCCCAAAATTTTGAGCACCAGCCGCCACTGATGTACGATATGGTATGACAGAAGAAAGGTGACAGGTGCAGCATGGTAACAGTTGTGACAACCTCCAGAGATCAACTGTGGCAGTATCGAACACCCCATAGGTACATGACAGTCAAATGGTCACCAAAAACGGCCGCAGCAGCGGCTCCTACCTCTCCTCCGCCCCCCACAAGCTGCCTGGCCCTGCACCTGTCTCCTGATGAAGCACCTACCGAGGAAGAGTGGAGCGGCCACCTTACCTGGCACAGGATGCAACAGAGTTCCCTGCTATACGGAAACCGGAAGCCGAATGGAAACCGCTGGCCAAATGTTAAGGGATCGATTGGTCAGATCTGACCAATATATCCCTCCTTGCCATTAGTCATTAGTCATTTTTTGGGGATCCTATAACACAGGGTCATACCCATGTCTAACGTGTATACAGTGTAACTCCATGATAATAGGCAAGAGTATATCCCATCCACATAAGGGGTATGATATTAAAATTAAAGGTTACTACACTTGCCAATCTTCATATGTAATATATGCTATAAAATGTCCATGTGGGTTACTTTACATCGGAGAGACCATTCATAAAGTTAAAGATAGGATAGCAAGGCATAAATATTCAATCATGGACAAATTGGTACAGTTGCCTTTAGCAAGACATTTTTTGGAGACAGGACATTTGATTTCTCAATTAAAGTGCTAGTAAACCCCCTCATCGTTTGCAGCCATGGAAGCTGCCATCTTTGCCTCTGTTTATTCTACAAATGCCATGATGCTGCACATGTGATCAGTTATGACACCAGCCATTGGATGGTTTGACAGTTTGGTTGAGAGCACAACCAATGGGTGTGTTTCATTTGCGGCACGTGCCTGAAATGAAACTGTTTTATGGATGGGTTTACTTCCGCTTTAAAATTCATGGTGCTGGAGGGGATTAATAAGAATAGGGGGCGTGGTAACCGGGAATCTATTTTAAAAAAGCGAGAAGTATATTGGATTCATTTTCATGATATGATTGCCCCCAAGGGGTTGAATACAGATCTGGATTTATATCTGTTAATTTAGGTGATAATTCATTCGATGTGATGTCTAGATGGTGATACATTATATACATGTTTCTTTTTGACAGATTAAACGTGTTGAAGGCTTCTGTTGAAATATGGGAGGGTTCTACATTTGGCTAAACATTTCCCCACCTGTGATATAAGCATGTATAAGAAAAGGATTTAGTTTGTATTCAATCGATTGCTAATCACAGAATTGATTCCAAATGTGTGAAATGATGGTATTTAAGCCATGTGTGTAGCTCTGACTTTAGATGTGTATTTGATCTGAAGAAGGGCGTATGCTTGTGAGCCCGAAACATAATGAACTTAATGAACTTACATATTATGTAATGTTTGTTTGAACTTTGGTTCAATAAAGAAATTTTAAGTGCAGCAATCCTCTGGACTTTTTCTTATATATATATATCTATATAGATATATATAGATCTATATAGATATATAGATCTATATATATCTATATAGATCTATATATCTATATATATAAAATTATTATTTTTTTAGTTTTTTATACAACCCCCAAATAAGTTGGGGCATTGTGTAAAATCTACTTATAAGCAAAATGCAATGATTTGCAAATCTCAAACCCATATTTTGTTCACAATAGAAAATAGAAAACATATCTAATGTTTAAGGCATGGGTCTTCAAACTATAGCCCTCCAGTGGTTCAGGAACTACAATTCCCATCATGCCTAATTATGTCTGTGAATGTCAGAGTTTTACAATGCCTCATGGGATGTGTAGTTCTGCAACAGCTGGAGGGCCATAGTTTGAAGATTCCTGGTTTAAGGCCTCATGCACACAGACATTTTTACAACAACTTTTTTGAGCTTTTTTTGCAGTTAAAAAACGCCATTCCATGTTATTCAAAGGCCTCATACACACCATGGCGTTTTTAAACTGTAACAGGCATTGCTGTTTTTAAGCTACAAAAAAAACCCAGGACCAGTGTGTTCTGAGGCTCCAGTGCTAGAGCTAAAAATGCCAGACGCAGGTAAAGGGTGTTAAACACGGTTTAACGAGGTTTAACGCTGTATACACAGCGTTAAGCCTCATCCGGCATTTCTCTGCCTCTATTCAAAATCAATGGTTCCCTATGAATAGAAGTCACACCAGAAGTCGGATCAAGATGATCCAACTTACAGTGCGACTTGTGTGCTGAAAATCTTGAAGGGGAACCCCGCCAAATTTTGTTTTTTTTTTTTTAAGGTGAATGGGTAGAGGTACCATGGACCCCATACTCATTCACCTAGGGTGGGGGGCCGGGATCTAGGGGCCCCATTATTAAAGAGGGCTTCCAGATTCTGATAAGCCTAAGGGTTGTCAGGAATAGGCCCTTGTCCTCATCAACATGGGGACAAGTTGCTTTGGGGTGGGGGGAGCAGAGCCCCCTGCCCCAAAGTACCCACCGCCCCATGTTGAGGGCATGTGGCCTGGTATGGTCCAGGGGGGGCACTCGCTTGTCCCCCCCTTTCCTGACCTGCCCAGTTGCATGCTCGGGTAACGGTCTGGTATGGATCTTGAGGGGGACCCCCACACCATTTTTTTGGGGGCGTGGGGGTTCCACTTAAGATTCATACCAGACTGAAGAGTCTGGTATCGTCTTGGGGGGAACCTCACACAAATTTTATTTTTTTAATTTTGGCAGGGTTCCCCTTCAAGATTCTCAGCACACAAGTCGCACCGGAAGTCAGATCATCTTGATCTGACTTCTGGTGAGACTTCTATTCAAATCAATGGGCTCCCATAGGGAACCATTGATTTTGAATAGAGGCAGAGAAATGCGGCTGAAAGCTGGCGCGGCTATACGCGCATTGACGCCAATGCAAAACGCAAATAAAATTGCGTTTTTAATGCTGTTTTTTTTCTGGCGTCGGTACTAGCTTTACAACTCATTTTTTTAAATGTCCGTGTGTATGAGGCCTTAAACTGAGAAAATTTTAAGAAAAAAAAAGGTAATTTTGATATTGATGGCAGCAACACATCTCAAAAAAGTGGGGACAGGGCTAGGAAAACCTGATGAAATAAGTGGTACTATCAAGGAAAAGTTGGAAGAACATTTTTTCAACTAATTGGAACTCTGATTGGGTATAAAATGAATATATTAGAGAGCCAGAGTGTCTCAGAAGTAAAGCTGGGCAAAGGTTCACCAATCTGTGAAAAGCTGGATTTTAATTAAGGCCATCACAACTAACTACAATGTATTCAGGTTGGCTAACACACTGAAGAGACAAAACTGTTGGGCTCAGTTCACACCTGGAACCTGAAAGTTGCACGACTTACAGTGCGACATTGCCAGGCGACTTCCTGACGATTTTCTGGCAACTTGATGTGACTTGAGTACTACTTTGATGTGACTTTGTCTTGTGCAGGTATAACAGCATACAGAAAGATGTCATGCACTGCCTGGGTAATCCTTCCGTAATGTCCGATCCAAATAATAGCTGAAATAGCTGTTATTCCAGATCTCATACTTAGGCATGGACCTAAGCATGCATGGAATTGAACACTGCTCTTGTCTTTTGGGGAAGAAAAAAAATATGAAAATTTGCATTAATTCCCAATTTTTTTTTTAAAAACAAATTTTTTCCTCAGTTTCGGCCGATACATATTCTTCTACATATTTTTGGTAAAAAAATCGCAATAAGCATATATTGATTGGTCTGCGCAAAAGTTATAGCGTCTACAAAATACGGGATAGATTTATGGCATTTTTAAAAAAAAAATATATATTTTTTTTTTTTTTACTAGTAACAGCGGCGATCGCGATTTTTTTCGTGACTGCAACATTATGGCGGACACATCGGACACTTTTGACACAGTTTTTGGGACCATTCAAATTTATACAGCGATCAATGCTATAAAATTGCATTGATTACTGTACATATGTGACAGGCAGGGAAGGGGTTAACCACTAGGGGGAGACGAGGGGTTAAATGTTTCCTAGGGGAGTGATTCTAACTGTAGGGGGAGGGGACGCACAAGGGGAGGGGATGCACAAGGGGAGGAGACCGATCGGTGTTCCTCTGTACTGGGAACACAGATCGGTCTCCTCTCAACTGACAGGATGTGGATCTGTGGCATGTCAAGCTGATATCATGCAAAGGGAGTGAACATATCTGTATTGCATGAACAATGCTAAACGCAAACTCTAGCCATTTTTTTTCCAACAAAGGAGGAATGGAACCACCATTTTTTTATTTGTGATCTATGTCCTTGCTAAGGAGATTTCCCCTCACAGCAGAGGAACTGATTCCAGATGTTCCCAATGGAGACTTGTGCAGGCTGGTTCGCTAAAAGAATAGCATAAGCAGTGGCGTCCACATGGGGCACAGGGGTGCCGCCCCCCTAATCCATGCACCCCTGACCCTAATCTACATGCAGGGCACCCGACCCATGGATTTCAAAACTTTTTTTTTTTAAGCACATGATTAGAGCCTAAGGCTCTAATTGACTTTAAAAAAGGGTGGGCTCGGGGCACAGGGTACTGCGCCCTGAGCCCACCCAGTTGTGTGACAAAAATCGCAATTTAATATCCGCTATTGTCTTCCTGATTCTCCTCATGGCCAATCAGGAAGCGGGTCCTAAGACCCGATTGGCCTGGGAGTTGGCTTGCCGCCCCCCGAAAAAAATATTGAGCACTAGCCACCACTGAGCATAAGTCATATTGAAACATTTCCAGCACTGCAAGAGTCCCTGTGTGAGCAGAACTGCTAATTGTAAGAGCTCGGCTTCAGATATGTTCCCATGTAGTATGCACCAAATATTTAGCAAATATCTTATTGTGATCGGTGGGGATTATTTACTTTTGCTAGGGGATGCAGCTGAAACTTGCATGCTTTGTTTGGTGTTTTCCAAATGACTTTTGACATACACTTTCAGAATCTTAGAAAAAAATATACAGGATGATTGGTGATGTTTGTCAAATGACTTTTTCCTATTATGTGTCAATTCTGATTAGCAACTTTATTGGCACACCTGTGCTTCAATTTTCTGATATTGAAAAGCATTGCAGTTTATAAGATCATATATGGTTAAGGATGTAACATTATTCTGGGCAACCCATGCTATGTTTATATTTCATCAGTGCCAGGAATGTTTCCTGTCTCAAATGGAAATCGGTTAGATACAGATTGGAATGAACTTAAGCGCCATGGTTGATGTTGATCCCAACATAGGAAATCAATAAATGCATATCTTTTTGTCTGTGTGTTGTATTTAAATTAAATGTCTTTTCTAAATGTGCTTTTATTTATGTGCTTATGTGCTTTTATTTATACTGAACTCATTCTGGAATTGAGTTATAAGGGGTAATTAAAGTGGTCTTAAACCTCAAACATGAAATCTGAACAAAGCACAACCTTCTATGCTGTGTACTTTACTTCTCTATTCAAAGTTCTGGGTGTGATTTCTTTCTGTTGTCTTGTTTTTCTGTTATCACCATGAGTTGCTTCTGACTGTTTGTACCTGGCACAAGAGAAAAAAGTTAGCAAGGGAGGCGAGCACCAACACACAGCCTGTAATTGACAGCCACAGAGCCAAAGCTATGCTTATTCTCTGTGTAGTGCGAGGAGAGGGGTGTGTCCCAACCCTCCAATCAGTTTTAGAGCTCCTCTCCCTTACATGTGCAGTGTGTGACTTCAGATCTTCACCCCTTGCTTTGTGCTGCTGAGAGATTCTGACAGATTCTGTGTAAATTCTGTGTGTTGTAGAAGTCTGTAGGTGATAAATAGCTGCAGATAAACAGATACATCTTATGAAGAAGGATTTGTTTCATCCCTGCGTATCAGCTGGGAGGGTTTCAACTACTTTAAGTAGTATGTATGTATTTTAATTTTTGAGGACAGATATATGTGGGCCTCCATATTACAAAGCAGGCTTTTAGATTCAGAGACGTTTCCCCCAGAAATGTTTTGTGGGTCAGGACATGGGACTGAGGCCCTTGTCTACTCAACATGGGGGCAATGTGCCATATTGGGTAGAGGTTTAGTCTGCCCCCTTCCAAGGTACCCTAAAAAAAGTACAAAGAAAAAGAAAAATACAGCGCTAGATAATATAAAAAGCAGCAACTAGAAACCAAGTAATATCTCTCTGGTATAGATACAATCAAAAATTTATAAAGTTGCACTAGAAAATAGTGGTGAATGTACACATACATATATAATTAAATATATTAAATAAATAAATAGTAGCAGATAATAACAAGGTGTAGTGAATAAAGCATATGATAATGTCCACCATGTGTGATATAAAGAGATAAATAAGTTCCAAATTGGTGATAAGTTCAAAGATGAAAAATAATCAATGTAAAGGAACTCCCAGGGGCTTAAGTGGTGGATGAGTGAATCTTCAGGGACAGAGCGGTAATCTGTAAGTGTGGACCCTTACCAGACAACCCTCTCCAGCGCAGGGTCATATGAGCAGGCAGATTACCCTCTGTAGGGAGCTGTGACTGTATGGATGTTCACTGTCTCCAACGTCCAGTTCTCTCAGATGAAAGTGGATGTCAGACAGGGGATGGAAAAATAACCAATATGCCGCTTCTCTGGCTCTGAAAAAAGAACCCACTCGGGCTCCGAGTCCCGAGTGGATAAAAAGGAGAGAGGGGGGACGCCAATAGTGTAGTAAAAAAGTGTTTATTAGGTAAAAACGTGCAGGTGCCCGCAAATGACAGTACAGGACAAACAGTAAAAAGCCGGCTAAACGAATAAAAACAAAACACCCCCATGCCGGGTCACATGTGGCGTGATGGCGTCAGCACAGCGCACTGCCCTACATGTTTCGAAATACCTTGCGTCTTCCTGGGGCACGGGCGGTGTACTAAGCCATCACTAAAATAACATCCAGACGTAACAACGCCTCGTTCTGAATCAGGCGCCATCTTGGACTTGAAAACGAGTGGAGCGCAAAAGGGAACCTGGCCTCGTTCTGAACCAGGCACCGTATTGGCCACACTGAGCGAAATAGGAAGCTGAGAGGAACCTGACCTCGACCAAGCCTCGCCTTGTCATATTAGTCATAGGCAATAGATAGCTGGAACGCGGAAGGGGAAGAAAAAGGACCACAATCTAATGCTAGCATTCTTTATAAAGAGTACATCTTAGTAACCATGGTTAATAGCAGCTCAATGCCTTATATGGGATATTGTGATGGTACTTGAATAAAAACTGAAAAAATTAAATAATAA
The DNA here is from genome assembly GCF_042186555.1 of Aquarana catesbeiana. Classification (NCBI taxonomy): domain Eukaryota; kingdom Metazoa; phylum Chordata; class Amphibia; order Anura; family Ranidae; genus Aquarana; species Aquarana catesbeiana. Next base: position 416,438,598 of record NC_133324.1, read on the forward strand.
AAAACTTCTAAAAAATATAAGAAAAATAAACATATATAATGACAATATGTTTTGAAAAAATCCAATTTAGAGGGTTATCTTAACCTCTTCCCGCCGACTGTACGCACATCTGCGTACTCGGCTTTCCGGAGTTATACCGGGATGATGCCCGCAGCTGCAGGCATCATCCCGGTACCGTTGTTTAGAGCTAAAAGCCGCTCGGCTGTTATACCGGTGGAGCGGGAGGGGACATCCCCCCCTCCCGCCGCCTCCCGCCGCTCTTACCGGGCCTCCCGTGTGATCGGGAAGCCCGGTGTCCAATCGGCTGCCTTTGTCTGCTGGGGGCGGGCTGGAACGAAGCTGTGGGTGGCTTCGTTCCAGCCTTCTCAATGTAAACGCGGAAGCGACGTCATGACGCCACTTCCTGTTTACTCAGCTACCAATGGCGCCGGTTTTAAAAAAATATACAGTTTTCAGAATCGCCGTTTTCATCGATCTGAATACTGTGAAGTGCAAAGGAGGGATTGGGGGTCTTTTAGACCCCCGATCCCTCCATAAAGAGTACCTGTCACCACCTATTACTGTCACAAGGGATGTTTACATTCCTTGTGACAGCAATAAAATAAAAAAAAAAAAAATGTTTTTTTTTTTAACACAATTTACAAGTATTAAAAAAATTTAAAAAATTAAAAAAAATTTTTTTTTAAGCGCCCCCGTCCCCGCGAGCTTGCGCAGCGAAGAAAACGCATACGGAAGTCGCGCCCGCATATGTAAACGGTGTTCAAATCACACATGTGAGTTATCACCACAATCATCAGAGCAAGAGCAATAATTCTAGCCCCAAGCGTCGCCTATGGAAATTCATAGGTACCGTAGTTTGTCACCATTCCACGAGTGCGTGCAATTATAAAGGGTGACATGTTTGGTATCTATTTACTCGGCGTAACATCATCTTTCACATTATACAAAAAAATTGGGGTAACTTTACTGTTTGGATTTTTTTAAATTCATTAAAGTGTCCCTTTTCCAAAAATTTGCGCTTAAAACACCGCTGCACAAATACCGTGTGATATAAAATATTGCAACAATCGCCATTTTATTCTCTAGATTCTCTGCTAAAAAATATATATAATGTTTGGGAACTCTAAGTAATTTTCTAGGAAAAAATATGGATTTTAACTTGTAAACACCACATTTCAAAAATAGGCTTAGTCATGAAAGGGTTAAAAAATAATTATAAATAAAGAGTATGAAGTAAATAAAAAATTAGTAAAATAAAAAATATATTTATATAAATAAGGAAGAGGGACCGAAATGATTTATTTGTTCAAAAACCAGGATATGATCGAGGTAAGGATCCCCTCAGTACATAAATATAAACAGCGCAAATTTTGAACAAAAATTATATAAAAAAAAATATATATATATATATATGAACTGGAATCTAGGCAGGATCAAGAATTATCAATGAAAGCGTTAATTTCTATATCGACATTTAACCCCAGAGGTCTGAGACATTTAATTTTATAAATCCAAATCATTTCTAATTTGGAAATGGCCCTTCTCTTAGAGCCCGCTCTCCAAGGTCATTTTAATCTATCTATACCAACCATAGATGTACCCTGAGGATTTTGTTGATGGACATCTAGGTAGTGTTTGGAGAGTGGGTGACCCTTTAACCCTCTTCTGATATTACACAGATGTTCATTCAATCTGACCTGCAGGGGGCGTACCGTGCAGCCCACATAATGAAGTCCGCATGGGCAGGTCAGGAGGTATACTACACACGACGTAGAGCATGTTATAAAAGACTTAATTGTAAACGTGTTATTAGTGGTACCTGAGGTAAATTCAGTAGTCTTTCTAGTTTTAATCGCATTAATGGAGCAAACTGCACAGTTGTTACACCTGAAAAAAAACGACCAAATTCTGAAAGAACATGGGCTTATGTGTAGGTGGGTTACAAACATTGGGGGCCACTAATAGTTTAATAGGAGGGGCTCCTCTGAATACCACCCGGGGTTTATCAGGGAGTGCATCACCAAGTACAGAATCGTTTTTAATTATGTGCCAAAATTATGTGAGGAAAATTATACAGAAATATTGGCACATAATTAAGTGGACGTTGGTGTGTTGCCTGGTGGAAGTCTGTGGAAATTCTCTGGATGAGAAATAGGAGTGAGGCCAGATGAGAAGTGTCTGTTATACAGTAAATCCAACCCTTTATAGAGCTTTGAATGCAAGTCAGTTGATTTCAATCGCCACAAAGGGGACATCAATGTTCCGGATTTAATACTATTATTGATGAACATCTTTAATACCACTGGGATGTTTTGATGCTGGTCGGATATCCAAGTCCTCACTTCACCCAGTCCATCTGCTGCCTGGCACACACACAGAGTGGCGCTTAAGATCCCTGTCCATCTGGTTTCCAGCTCATTCGATTAAGCTTATTTAAGCTTATCATCTGGTAAGCGTGCACTTCAGGTGGTGGAGGATCATGATGTTGGGTGGTTTCTTATTTCCCCCTTTTGTACACTGATTCTTGTGATCAGCGATCAAAGGCTTCTTCTTACTACCTAGTGGACTATCTGTCCATTCATTTATGGACTTGGTGTTTTTCACTTTCCTACTTTCATGTTTTTTTTGGTTTTTGGTTCACTTATAGTTTATAGTATTGGTGTATTTACATAAGATAACAGCCAGGTACTATTTCAATTAGCTAAAGTATTTCACCATTTTTAGTTTGTACACATATGTTCATTTATATGGTTTTAGGGTACAGCGCAGTTCCTTTTTTTCTTTTTTATAAAATTAAATGTCTCAGACCTCTGGGGTTAAATGTCAATATAGAAATTAACGCTTTCATTGATAATTCTTGATCCTGCCTAGATTCCAGTTCATATATATATATATATGTCACCCCGGCACGGGGGTGTTTTGTTTTTATTCATTTAGCCGGCTTTTTACTGTTTGTCCTGTACTGTCATTTGCGGGCACCCGCACGTTTTTACCTAATAAACACTTTTTTACTACACTATTGGCGTCCCCCCCCCTCTCCTTTTTATCCACTCGGGATTCGGAGCCCGAGTGGGTTATTTTTTCAGAGCCAGAGAAGTGGCATATCGGTTATTTTTCCATCCCCTGCCTGACATCCACTTTCATCTGAGAGAACCGGAGGTTGGAGACAGTGAACATCCATACAGTCACAGCTCCCTACAGAGGGTAATCTGCCTGCTCATATGACTCTGCACTGGAGAGGGTCCACCTTGTCTGGTAAGGGTCCACACTTACAGATTACCGCTCTGTCTCTGAAGATTCACTCATCCACCACTTAAGCCCCTGGGAGTTCCTTTACATTGATTATTTTTCATCTTTGAACTTATCACCAATTTGGAACTTATTCATCTCTTTATATCACACATGGTGGACATTATCATATGCTTTATTCACTGCACCTTGTTATTATCTGCTACTATTTATTTATTTAATATATTTATTTATATATGTATGTGTACATTCACCCTCAATAGTAGACAAGCTTGTCACAGGGTTTGTTACAGGAATAGAGGGATGCACAATCAGTTCCCTCCCTTTTTCTGTCTAGCAAGGCTGCATGCTTGTATACATCAATGATTAAACACACAGGAAAAGGACACTGTCAAACAGAAACACAGACAGAAAGTAGATGCTTTTTTGGAAGTTGAGCAGGCAAATGCCAGAGCCACTGTTTTTAGCTGTGTGTTTGACCCACACCTTGTCTTTTAAAAACAATGACAGAAGAAAATGAAGTGATTAGAAATGTATACTAAGCCTTCAATAGCAGTAAGGAGCACGCAATAGTAATAGTAATACAACAGTATTCAATAGGTTTGGTAATACTATGTTGGGTTGGGTGAGGAATAATATCATATCATCAGCATACATACTATGCATACATAGTTTATATGTTTTATTATTAGAACTATATCCTTTTATGTCTGGTTGTTGTAGAATCGCAGCTGCTAAAGGTTCAATTGCTAGGGCAAATAATAAAGGTGAAAGGGGGCATCCTTGCCGGGTTCCTCTTCCTACTTTGAAAAATTCTGAGTTACAACCTGGTAATTTTATCCTAGTGGAGAGGTTGTGATAGAGAGCACGGACTGCATGAATAAATTCTCCTTTAAATCCATATTTTTGTAATACTAAATCAAGATATCTCCAAGTTACGCTGTCCAAACCTTTATTGATGTTGAGACTTAATAATAGAACTGATTGAGATTTGATGTTTGCGTCCTGGATTATATTTGTTACTAAACGAATGTTGGAAATCATTCAATATACCATTTTTAGGTAAAATAACAGCCATCAAAATGTCTATTCTACCAAAGTTATTATACTTATTTAGGGCCCTCCCAATTGGATTAAATAAGCTGATGATCACCAAATTCCAATCAGATGTTAATAAATATATATGGTCAGATTCCCACCCACGTAGCCAAATCGGTACTATACAAATCCTCAAAAAGTGGTGGTTTAGGACTTCCAGACTTCTGGTCATACTATTTATCTATGCGATGGTCCCAGATAGTCCAATGGCACATACACAACTCGAAAATCTCATGGGTTATATTTGAGAAAGACTCAGTGCTACCTTATTCTATAGCTGGTCTATTATGGTGTAATAAAGTTTCCAATCACATCTTAGTAAAGCTTAATCAATTAGTAGCTCACTCTTACCAATTGTGGAAACTACATAACAAAAAATTCAGATATTTACCCTTCCCCTTCCCAACTGCCTATTATTCACACCAATTACAGGTTTAACTACTCACCACCTAAGACAAGTTCACACAATTTGTGTTTCTATCCACTGGCTGATTGCTTATTATTGGAAATCCTTATTGCTACCAATAACCCAACTGAAAACTAGAATTAATAATATTTATTTCATGGAAAAAAAAATTCACACGTTACACAATACCACATATTTACTTGAGAAGAAATGGAACCCTTGGTTCACACACCACACTCAGACCACCTTTTAAATCCTGCTTAGAGAATCCTTCTTCAACTAATATCACTCAGTGATATTAAAAAAAAAAAAAAAAAAAAACTTTAAAATTACTACCTGATTATTTGTTTACCACTGGTATTAAATATAAGAAATAATTATTCATCTATGTTTTTATATTGCTATAATCCCTATATTTCTATGACTTTTATATACTGTATTTCACTGGACTTACGTTATAATGTTTTGTACCATTATTTTGTACCTAATAAAAAGTTTGAAAACAAAAAAAAGAAGCACAAAAGAGTTGTAATTTGTCTCCGCTTTACTGGAAAAAGAAAAAAAAAAAAAACATTTAATTAGGATTTGGCATTAATTTCTAAGTTTTGAATTGTACGCCTTAATCAAAATCTAGTTAGCAGAGTGTTCCATCACACTTCTTCAAGCCACATCAGGGAAATTCTAATGGCTACTAAATTAGTTTCCTAAAATAAAACACCCCCACCTATCTTTGATTAGCCTAGTAGAATATGAGGTAACATCAATGTTCACAAGAGAACACACATACTTTGTTTGCAGAACTCTTTAAAGTTGTGCCTTGTTTAAAGAGTAACTCCACTTTTGTTGAAAAAAAAAACATTCCCCTCTATGTACATTGCAGGGAGTTTAACCACTTTAATACTGGGCACTTATACACCTTCCTGCCCAGACCAATTTTCAGCTTTCAGCACTGTCGCACTTTGAATGACAATTGCGCTGTCATACAACACTGTACCCAAACTAGATTTTTATCATTTTGTTCCCACAAATAGAGCTTTCTTTTGGTGGTATTTGATCACCTCTGGGATTTTTATTTTCTGCTAAACAAATAAAAAAAAGACCGAAAATTTTGAAAAAAAGTGTTTTATTGTTTCGGTTCCAAAACTTTGTAAATAAGTTTTCTCCTTCACTGATGGGCACTGATGGGGCTGCACTGACAGGCACTGATAAGGCGGCACTGATGGGCACCGATGAGGTGGCATTGATGGGTACTGATAATGGGCACTAATATGCAGCACTGTTGGGCACTGATAGGTGGCACTGATATGCAGCACTGATGGGTACACATAGGTGGCACTGATAGGCACTGATAGGCGGCACAGATGGGCACTGATAGGCGACACGGATGGGCACTGATAGGTGGCATGGATGGGCACTGATAGGTGGAACTGATGTACTGTAATGTATTGTACTGATGAATGCCAAACAATGCCTGCCAATCAGTGATGCCCATTGTGGGCACTGATTGGCATCCATTGTGGGCACTGATTGGCATCCCTGGTGGTCTAGGGTGGTATACCTGGTGGTGACATCCCTGGTGGTCCTAGTGGCATCTCTGGTGGTCCAGTGTGTGCATCCTCGGGGGGCTGTGCTGATAATTGATCAGCACAGACCCCCCTGTCAGAGGAGCAGCCGATCGGCTCTCCTCTACTCACGTCTGACAGACGCGAGTGAGGAAAAGCCGATCAATGGCTCTTCCTGTTTACATTGTGATCAGCCATGATTGGACATGGCTGATCATGTGGTAAAGACTCTCAGTCAGAAACTCTTTACCTAGATCGGAGTTGCGGTGTGTCAGACTCACACACTGCAACAACGATCGCCGCAATGCGTGCCGCGGCTTAATATACTGGAGACATCATATGACCTCTGGTGAGGGTATTGAAACCACTTTGCCACAGTCATTTTGCTATATGGCGGGTGGCAAGTGGTTAAAAAACTTTGTTTCAGATTGCTACTTTTTGTTATTCTGAAGGAATAGCTGCGTGTTTGTCTGTGTGTGAATCTGTATGTGGTTTTAAAATTATCAATCAGCTGTTGCACCTGCAAGGCTCTACTGAGGAAAGTGACAGGGTCTGTATCCCTTTATATATGATTACCCTTGGGAGTATCTCACCAAATATGACATTTTTGCTGCAGGGGATGCCAAAAATTTAACTTGTATCTTAGTGCAGACTTTTGATAAAGTCAGTAAGCCAATCACACAAGTAGGAAATTACATACACATTGTGTGTACAGAACACCTCCAGGTAGCCTTATTGCATTGCATTTTACAGAAAATTACAGCACTGCAGATTGAAAAGGAAATGTAATGTCAGGGCTGGGCTCAGCCCTTCCTTCTCAAAGCTGGCCACTCAGCTTTCGGCTAATTGCCAGCTCCTATCTCTCCACAGTGACTTACCTGTTGATGATTTCCTGCTCGTCAATCCTGACTACTTAAGCCGTCCAGTCAAGCAGAAAAAAATCAGCTCCGCTCTAAGGGTAGTAATATAGATAATACAAGGCTTTAATAGTGTTTAAATATGCACTCACATTTACGAGATAAAAACAGGCATGAAATGGTTCTCCTTAACATCATAGAGTCACATCCGATTGTCCGCTGGGCTGTAGAGGGGTCAGACCCCGGCCACTTCTGGTGGCGTCCGTAGCTCCGAGGTGTGGGATTCCCTCAGTCAGCAGGTACGTTGGTGAATACGTCAGATGTTGGAGAGCAGGGGGCGTGGCTGTAGCGCTCGCATTCAGGACATTCGTGCTCCTTCGTCAGGCGCGGGTATCGGCCATGATAGGTACTAAATATATAGGGGGAGAGGAGAAGGGGAGGGGGAAGGGGCAGTGTGTTGTGTAAAACTAAATTGGTCAGCCAGGCGGCGTTGGTGTGTGTCATACACACGCCGGCTGGAATAATCATTATGGGGCAAAGAGATGAAGTGATAATGTAGCTCGCAAGTCAGAGAATTATATGGCTGGTATATGTAGATGGAGGAAGAATGGAGCTGGGGATGTGAAAGAAGAAAAAGTGAAGAAAAAGAAATAAAAATAAAAAATGGAAATAATGGGATAGGTGAGAATGAAAAGTGGATGGAGAATACAAGTAAATAAAAAATGAAAAATGGGAATACAAGTAAATAAAAATAAATAAAATAAATACATAAATAAAAAATAAAAAATATGAATAATAGATAATAAAAACAATAATAAATTAAATAAAATTAAAAAATAAGAAATTAATAAAAATAATAGAAAATTAATTTAAAAACAAATTAATAGAAAAAATAAATAAAAAATGAAAATAAAATAAAGTATATAAGGAAAATAATACATACAAAATATAATAAATAATAGATAAAATTTAAAAAAATAAAAAATATGTATATGGGATAAAGAATATAATTAATGGTATAGATAGTGAAAATGAAAATGAACTGAAAAATGGGGAGAATGCAAGTCATATATATGCGCATTCAACAAATGCAACAGACGCGCATGCGTACATGCATATATATGCATACACGCATGCGTGCGCAGACACGGCAAACTACATGTAGAATACCATGATAATAACGTATGGGAGCAGGGAGTAATACGACTACAATATAGTCGGAGGGTAGTGCTAAGGATGGGGTAACTGTGGAGAAAAGGTATGTATGTATGTATGTATGAGGTTTTGGTTAGAAGTTATAATGGGGGGGTTAACTGTGCAATGCTAGATAGAGGAGGGGGTGGTATGGTAGTGGGAGATTGTGGATGGTACGAAGGTGTGAGGCTGTGTATAGGGAGTTTAGAGAATGGAATGAGTTTCAATCTCTTCGTTTAGTCCTCCCGGCATTAGGCAGTCCAGAGTATATACTCAGAAGGTCTCCCTCTCGCACAGACGTTTGATGCGTTCAGCTCGAGGGAGATTGCCCGGGATGGCTTCTATAATCCAGACTCGTAGGCCATTGGTGGAGCCTTAGGTGAAACTCTGTGAAGTGTCTTGGGATCGTCAGGTTCTTGTTATCTTCAATAGAATGTCTGTGTTCTCCAAATTTCTTGTTTAATGTCCTGGTGGTGCGGCCTACATAAAGTAGTTTGCATGGGCATGAGAGGCAGTATAGCACAAATTTAGTGGAACAATTGAAGAATTGACCAAGTTGATATGTTTTATCCTTTGTAGTGAAATGTTTTTGTGCTGTACGAATTTGCAGGTTAGGCAATTGAGCTTGCGGCATTGGTACATGCCCTTGACATCAAGGAAGGTAGGTGTGGCAGAAGGTTGGGGTCTACGGGTTTTTACTTTGCTAGGAGCTATTTTTTCATTTAGGTTTTGGGCTCTTCTGTATGTGATTTTTTCATCAAGACTATTTTTGAGATGATGGTCTTCTAGTAGTATGCCCCAATGTTTTTGGAGGATTCATGTTCCATGTGTTTGTTGATTGCTGGGTCGCGGTACTTCGCTCAGGAAGTGGTTATAGGCTTCGTTTACTAGGGGGGCAGGATAGCCTTCTTTGGAGAACTTTTTCTTGAATACGCTGCTTTGTTCAATGTAATCTTCCATCCGGGTGCAATTATGTTTCAAATGGCAGAATTGGCTTTTTGGTATGTTGGAAATCCATCGAGGGTGGTGACAGCTGTGAAAATGGAGGTAGGAGTTGCCTGCAGTGGGTTTCGTGTAGCTCTTAGCATGGATGTGATTGTCCGAGTGGCTTAGTTCTAGGTCCAGGAAGGCGAGGGTGTCCGGATCGCATACTGAAGTAAATGATAGGCCTAAGTTGTTGGTATTGCAGTAGGCCACAAAATCGTCTACTCGAGATCGGGTGCCATCCCAGATGATGAGTATGTCCAGATGATCTCTGCCTTCGCCTTGATCACATCTCAAGAGACACTCTCCTGTGTTCCTGTTAAAGACTTGCTTGGCTGACATTTCTTCTGGCTCCAGATCCTGCTTGCTGTTCTACTACGCTCATCTCTGGCTCCTTGACATTTTGGCTTGTCTGACTATCCGTTTCCAGTTCCCGAACTCTGGCTATGTTTTGACTACGTTTACTCTGTTTACCTTTTTTTTATTATTTTTAAACAAGTGTGAATTAACTGTACTTCTGTCTCAGTCTGATTCATGGTTTCTGACAGGTAATTTTTAATTCCACTCAATTACAATATGACTTGAGTAGCAATTGTATAAACTATATTATTATTATTATTTTTTTTTTTTCTATCCCCACCCCCTCAAAAGTGGAGTAAGCCTTTAACGTTTATAATAGGTTTTATTGTTTTTCTCTTAAGATAGAGTATGGTCACTAAGAAATGTAAATGTTCACTTTGCAAGGGAATTTGCCAAAACGTATTAAATAAAGTTGGGTCATTGGGTGAGAGCGCTGAGCAGGAGTCGGTCGGCTACTGGTTTTCCAGCATGCACGTCCGAAAGACCAACATACACACAGGTAGAATGTCAGCCATTTTTTTTGAACCTCCAAATGTCTCCCGACATTCTGCTGTGTGTATGGGGCTGAAGGTTATGCTTTGCTGATTTCAGTAATCTAATCACGTGCAAGTAAAAAAGCTGTTTTTTTTGTGTGAAATTTACTCTTATGTGCATGTGTATTATCATAATAACTAAAAATTCTACACATTTACTATGCAAAGTGAGATTACCTTTTAAAATGAAAAACTCCTGACAAAATGTACATGCTCTAATTCCTAAATAAATCACTTGCATTGTCTCTTTATGATGTGTCCCAAACAATTACATAGTTAGTCAGGTTGAAAAAAGACACAAGTCCCACAGTTGATCCAGAGGAAGGCAAAAACCCCCAGCAGAGCATGCTTCAATTTGCTACAGCAGGGGAAAAAATTCCTTCCTGATCCCCCAAGAGGCAATCGGATTTTTCCTGGATCAACTTTACCTATAAATGTTAGTACCCAGTTATATTATGTACATTTAGGAAAGTATCCAGGCCTTTCTTAAAGCAATCTACTGAGCTGGCCAGAATCACCTCTGGCGGGAGTCTATTCCACATTTTCACAGCTCTTACTGTAAAATTGTACTATAAAAAATGATTAATAATAAACATTTTCTTTGTCTTTTAGCCCACATTGAATACTGTTGGATCTGCAAACCAAAGGCTGGTTGCCCACTGTGATAGAATAATGGATGCTCATGCTCCTACAGGAAACTCTCTAATGCCCTGTACACACGGTCGGATTTTCCGATGGAAAAAGTGTGATCGGATTGTGTTGGCGAAAATTCCGATCGTGTGTGGGCCCCATCGGACTTTTTCCATCGGAATTTCTGACATACAAAGTTTGAGAGAAGGATATAAAATTTTCCGATCAGTTAAATTCCGATTGTGTGTACACAAATCCGACGCACAAAGTGCCACGCATGCTCAGAATAAATTAAGAAACGAAAGCTATTGGCTACTGCCCCGTTTATAGTCCCGACGTACGTGTTTTACATCACCGCGTTCAGAACAATCGGATTTTCCGACAACTTTGTGCGACCGTGTGTATGCAAGACAAGTTTGAGCCAACATCAGTTGGAAAAAATTCATGGATTTTGTTGTCGGAATGTCCGATCAATGTCCGATCATGTGTACAGGACATAAGGGTGGAGTTGAGGTTACAATAAAAATCAACAACATTTGAAAGGTATGATTGAGCTCATGTGTAATGGTGTTCTTTGTCTAAATTCTGCTGTCCAGCTTTATTATACTGACAAATCGCCAAATAGCGATGTTTGTTGAAACAATGTAAATATGCATGCAGAGGACCTCCCATGACTATACCATGCACCGTGATTTGTTGCAACAAAACAACCTCTTTGTAAAGGGTGTTTTTCAAACCCTAGGATGACAGGTCCCTATGTCAGCACCATCACAACACCAAGCTGACCCAGAATACTAAGAACACAGGTAACATCCCACTCCTCCACCACCTCACAACAGCCCTGACTGGCATAAAACACCCCCCAGCAAACAACAATAATCACATCCTCATCTGACCCCCATACCCAAGCATTCTTAACTATCCATGCCCTTACTATCTGCACAATTTAACCTTCTCTATTTTTTAGCTACACATGCTTCACAACAACCTCAAACCCCTTCCAACCCTCTTCATCATTCCCATCTTGACCTATGCCATTTCATGCATCAATATCCCTCCTTAGGCCCCTCTCACAATCATCCACCCTTCTTCTCCTACTCATCGTTAAACTCTTCTGGCCCTCTTATACCTAGCTTCCTCCTTTCTTTGTACCACTCAGTCTTCCTCTACCCACTTCAAAATAAATGTGCACAAATTCTGCTCATTCACTACACTCATGGAAATTAAACATATTTATTAGAGAATGGGCCAAATGTTTGCTAAGTTTGATGATCTTACACATAATTGGCTATTCTTTGTACACTTAGCTTTTTTGTACATCGATCATGAACTTTACAAATCAATTTACTAAGTGAACATGATTTATTCCTTTAGTCAGTCACTACCAGCAGGGACTTAACTACAACTGTGTGGCACTTAGCAGTGTTAATTGAGGCAATATTGTTGTACATCAAGTGTATTTTCATCTAAATTGATTAGCCTTCGTTGTTTATGTGTTTGTAACTGTTCTGATGCGGTGCCATTAAAAAGAGGTTGTATCAATTTCTGTCCTGGAAACAACATTTTAACATACAGAATATAGATACATATACTGGGGGTGTGGCTTGCCAGTGCTCAAGATGGATGCTTAAGCCCAGAGCTCTGCTGACCGGAGAGAGAACTGAAGTGACGATAACGGTTTTCCACACTTCACAGCCTGTACACCCACTGCTTGTCCTCTCACACAACTCCAGCTGACGCCTAGGAGAAACACAGACCAAATTGTCACCGCCACCTCAGCTTCCTGTGCCTTGGGGCCCTACACAGATTTCCCGATGCTCAGTGGACAGATCTCGATGAGCTGGCAGCTCCTCTGTCTCCAGGCCACTTCATCTCAACCAACCCTGAGACCATTAGCCTGGTGAAGAGCCGAATGAGTCTGGAAATATGGCCATTATCCACCATAGAGGGGAGCAAGAGACTTAACCCCCTGCATTCCTATACTGTCTCACTATCCTCGATTGCAGCTTTCCCTACATCTGGACAACCTGTCCTAGATACCACTATGAAAGATGCTTCTCTCCCTGCAAACATCTCTAATTACTGATCTCTCTACTCCCTACTCTACATGAATAAATTCTCCACTGATCTACATGCTGTGAGTGACAGAGTACAATACATTGAGCACAAGATGGGGGAATGCACTGACACCATTAATAACGTAGTAGGTGCCTTTGAGGAAATGAAAGAGTATCGCATGTGGATCTTAACCAAACTAGCGGATCTTGAACATAGATCCTAACGCAACAATGTAAAGCTGCGACGAGTCCCAGAGTCCACCCCCGACACGAGCTCCACACTTATCCACACTTATGTCTGCCATTTTACCGAATGCCTCTCATATATTGTTTACAATCAACCGCACCCACCGAATTCCAAAGTCTCTACACCTGGCTTACTCTGTGCCCAGAGATGTACTTATAAGGATCCACTTCTTTCAGTCAAAAGAGCAATTGCTCAACAAGGCCAGAACACTGTGTTCTCTCCCTGCTCCATTGGAAGAAGTTGCTGATCTCTCCAAATTCACCCTTCAATTTAGATGGCAGCTGAGTATGATAACAAAGGCACTGCAAAACCATAAGACCTCATATAAATGGAGGTATCCGGTGACCCTTCTCATCACCCACAATAGAGCCTTCCATGTTATCTCCACCCCCGAAAGTGGCCTGAAACTTTTCCACTCTCTGTAATTTACAATGGGTCCACCACAGGAGTCTAGTACGCCAGCCACTTCACTCAATTCCTAAACTATTAGCATCCTTCCTCGGGAAGATACAGGCACCATACACACTAACAACCTCCTGCGCAAGCCTGAGATTAGCCATTATAACCATGTTCCCCGGCCATATGTTTACTTCCATTACAGAAGAGAACTTTTCCCTCGTCCCGATAAGTAGCAGTTTGGATCTGCCATTTGCAGCACTGTTACTCTCAGTTTGTGTAGTGTTCTATCAGTTTATTACTGTTAGCTCTACAAATATTTAACCTCCAGTTTTTCATTCTAGCATATTGTGACATTCCAGTGAGTCATCCAATGAACAATATGTATTTGCTTGAACTGAGCTACACCCTCATCCCGCAACCCCTTTGAACCAGTTCTGTCCTCTTCACATACTCTTCTATAATGCCAGTCTCAACCCTATCCATAAACACTAAGGGTTTGAACCACCCTGCCAAACGCAGCTCCCTGTGGAAAACTGCACAGACTCATAATTGTGAAGTCCTATGCGTCCAGGAGATGCATTTCTGCCTATCTGATAAGCCCTCTTGTCAAAACCAGCATTTACCACATATATTCAATGCCTGCTTTACGACCAAAAAAAGAGGGGATATGGTAGTCATCAAAGACACAGTCTCTTTCCATCTACACCACAGCATTCTGGATCCCAATGGCAGCTTCATTATCAACAACATTCTTTACATAGTGCTGAACATTTTCGCTCCCAAAAAGAAACATCTGGCTTTTCTCCCCAAAACCATCAGAAACCATAACTCTACAGCAAGGGCACTTACTAATTTGCGGGGACTGCTGTTATGTAAATGAGCGAGATAACACTTTTTTTCACCTTGGCATAATTCCTACTCAAGGATTTATCTTTTTCTTCTTGATAGATGGTTACTGCAGAAAGTGCAATCATCTGATATCCATCATAGTCAGATCATGCACCAATTAGCTATACACTCTCAGATTCTCCCTCTCAACCAAATTCCTATGTCTGGAGAGCTAACAACTACCTACTATAACACTCGCAACACACATCCAAGCTCTCACATCAATTCTCTGAATTCTTTACTACTAAAGCTGGCTCACATAAAGCATTTATCAGAGTTCTGTTGATTCAATTGGGTGAGAAAAGGAGGAGGATGCAGCATTTAGATTCCCTCATAAGCTCCATTAGGGACTTAGAGGACAGAAACAAAGCCCATCCTACCCATACCCATAAGGTTAAACTGGTGTCAATACACCAGGAACTTGGATTCCATTTACTAAACTTCTTCAAGCATATGCAATGCAAACTGAGAGCCACCCACTACTCTACATCTAACAATGATGGGAAAGCAGTGGATTGGGTATACCCATTTACTGTATATACTGAAATAACGTATTACAGTATGAGGAAGTTTCTGAGGCAACATTAAAATAACTACTAAATGTGACTGATAAAATATGTGTGAGATCTGACTTGTCTGCAGTTACTGGGGGAGAAAAAAAAATCAATATAGCGAAATAATTATAAGTGCTATGATTGCTTGTCTGTCTAAGTTGGTTACATAATGTACCTGTTAAGAGTTACTAATTATACAGAATTGTTGTCAAAGTATATATAAGTGAATGTTAATGTAAAGCTTTAATAATAAGGCAACAATATCAGAATAATAGGTGTGTTCCTCAAGCAGTTGGTTCTGAGAAATGCCCTTTGTAACGAGCCCCTTTGCTCGCTCGGTTCCACTCTCCCGACACTCCTCTGCAGCTATTGAATCAGTTTGCAGATCGCACCATCTGATTACTCGGTCATCCAATGCTCCGGGATTAGAATTACAGCTATGTGCCATTCTAACCCAGTTGTGATAGCTCAGAACAAACACCAGGCAGGCTGTATGTAAGATCAACCAGGAATCTATCTTTATTGACAAAATACAGGCTCTTATACACTCAAAGCGGAAGTGCAGACCTCCTGCTCATATTACTCTAACAATACAGCTGTAACCTAATTAACCTAATTAACATGAGCTAATTAACTAATCCCTTTAGACAGCCTAGATGACTCAGACATGACCGTTAGGCCAGACTGGCCGTCTTGTAGTTCAGAAAATCCAATCAACATTATCACAATCAACATAGACTCTTCTTCACACAATAGCAGAGTTAATTAACACAAATAACAATGGGGATCTAATGACTCTTAGATCCCATAGTAGACTTATTTACAATAAACATTTTAGCAGACAATAGACAGACAGGTGTTGGAATTTACATCAGCATCTCCTAACAGTATCTGTCCCAGCATTATGAATCAGCCACTATTCCAATATGGCAAATCCAAGTCCCCAGACATACAGCTCACAAAGAGCACCGTTCCCCCAAATGCAAGGGCCCCCGATCGATCGGCAATAGGCTAGCATACAGTCCCCTCCAAAAGTCTCTTTCCCGGATAGGTCTGTCACATTTCTCCCCTTTTGGCAGGAGACTAACACAGGAGGAGACCCCAGATGGGTTGACTCCTAAGTTAGTCAGTAGTTCCAGTCCTCTAATGCCTGTACCCACACAGTAAACAATTTGTTCCAAACAAAGCATTACTCACCCAGCCAACCTCTGCCTCTCTCAGAGAACATATCTGCCGCTGGGGAGAGGCCTGGACTGGCCCTTCTCCCTGGAGTCCTTTCTGCTGCTGGAGAGAAGACAGGGTGTCTGGGCTCACTCCGTCATGCTGTTGGGGATCTGGGCCGACTGCCCAGCATCCCTGGGGTATACAGGTGGAGACTGAAGTCCCATCCACCTTCACAGGACATCCATGCTCTGTTAGTTGAGGGCAAAATCCAGCAGTACTCGGCCCTGTTGCCAGCCCCTCTGCTGGAAACCCCACACCATCTGCTCCGGCTAACTGTTGGGGAGGGATGACGAACACCTCCTCTCCCTTCTCCCCCTGTATCCTGATCTGTTGCTGGGAAGTGACCACCTCCTTCTCACCCTGAGCCTCCGGAACCGACACAGGTGTAGGGCAGAGATCTTGGACCCTCTGTCTGATTGCCAGCGCTTCAGCTGGGGAAGTTCCTTGTAACTTCACAGATACTTCTGTTGGTGCTGGGCAGAGCATAGTGAAGTTTGGCCCTAATAACAGCTCCTCTTCTGCTGAAGGCTCACCAGGTTGTTCTTCCTCAGCAGAAAAGTCTATCAAATCTCCTGTCTCTGCAACTGGTGTCTGGGGATAAAGGTTCACCATCTCCTGTCCCTGGAACCCAGAAGATGCTATCAGTGCTGGGCAGAGGTTAGCAGAGCTCTGCCCTGTTGTCAGCACTTCAGGTTTGGGGACGGCAATCTTCAGATTTTCCACTGCCGATTCTCTGGCATTCTGCTGGACAGGCACATTCCTCCATCCAAGATCATCCAATGCAGAAACAGGTTCATCAAGGTCAGTCAGCACTTGCTGCATCTGCCATAAGACCTCCGCCTCCATAGCTGCGGGGGGCAGGTTGGCAAAGTACACCGTTACTCTGCCACATTGTCAACTCCTCAGCCAGGATTTCAGAGTTGTCAACTGGTATTTCATGATAGTCCCAGGCAAAGGAAGCACTACCCTGCTGCTGAGCAGAGTCTAACAGCTGTTTGTAGGCGATCTCCAACTCCCATTCCTGAACGGCCAGAAACTCCAAATCTTCCAGTGCCCAGTGCACTTCTGAGACATTCCGTCTCCACTCTCTGTGCTCCATTATTTCCTCCAAACGCCACTCCCGATCACTTCCAAAGTCAGGGTCCCTGGACAGCCTTCAGTATAACAATCCCAGGCCATCGTAGTCAAAGCCTTCCGTGGGGCTGTCATCCGCTGTCCATGGGCACACTTGGGCTACATACCACTGGAGGGCTCTGTAGCTCTCGTCCAACCGCATTTCTGCCCAGATCAGCCTGCTTAACTCGGCTGTCCACTCCTGGTTCGGCTGTTCCCCCAAAAACAGCATTCACACTTCATACTGCGACCAGTACCTCACATGGATGGAGGGGAGAACTTTTCCCTGGTGTCGCTGCTCACGGGCTAGCGCTTCCTTCCAGAGTTCACAGCGGATAGAATCAAACCATCCTAGCAGGACCTGCTCTGATACGGGTCCTCTGTGCTGTATCTCCTTCTCTTGCAACCTCCTTCTGAATTCCTTATCCATGGTGGCTGGTATCTCTCCTCTCCTGCTATCCTGCTACCTTGGATCCAGGTGATGGTTTGGATGTGTTCACGGCAAGGAAGCACGATCCCACCATTCCCTCCACGGCTCTCAAGTAAGTCTTTCAGCGTGGCTCTCCTGCAGGCTGGTTTGGAGTGTCCCAGTAACTGGAGAGCAAATCCCACGGCTGCCAACCAATGTAACGAGCCCCTTTGCTCGCTTGGTTCCACTCTCCCGACACTCCTCTGCAGCTATTGAATCAGATTGCAGATCGCACCATCTGATTGCTCGGTCATCCAATGCTCCGGGATTAGAATTACAGCTATGTGCCGTTCTAACCCAGTTGTGATAGCTCAGAACAAACACCAGGCAGGCTGTATGTAAGTTCAACCAGGAATCTATCTTTATTGACAAAATACAGGCTCTTATACACTCAAAGCGGAAGTGCAGACCTCCTGCTCATATTACTCTAACAATACAGCTGTAACCTAATTAACCTAATTAACATGAGCTAATTAACTAATCCCTTTAGACAGCCTAGATGACTCAGACATGACCGTTAGGCCATACTGGCCGTCTTGTAGTTCAGAAAATCCAATCAACATTATCACAATCAACATAGACTCTTCTTCACACAATAGCAGAGTTAATTAACACAAATAACAATGGGGATCTAATCACTCTTAGATCCCATAGTAGACTTATTTACAATAAACATTTTAGCAGACAATAGACAGACAGGTGTTGGAATTTACATCAGCATCTCCTAACAGTATCTGTCCCAGCATTATGAATCAGCCACTATTCCAATATGGCAAATCCAGGGTCCCCAGACATACAGCTCACAAAGAGCACCGTTCCCCCAAATGCAAGGGCCCCCGATCGATCGGCAAGAGGCTAGCATACAGTCCCCTCCAAAAGTCTCTTTCCCGGCTAGGTCTGTCACACCCTTGCACCAGAATAGCTAGCTTTAACAATAGCATTCATGCAGAGATTTTTCACAAAACTATCTAGTGCATCACAAGTGAACCAAAACCTGCCATAAAATTACATACTAGCTACCACATATGTGAGTTGTCCATATCCCACCTTTTCTTCAAAAAGCTCTATATTTGATTCAGTTATGTTCAGGGCATTTTTTGCAGTGGGAAAGTGGGAGGACACAGTTCTGGCACCTTCAGCACTGATTGTATGTAATGGCAAGGGGTACTGGGGTATGCTGGAGGGTCTATTGATGGCAGGAATCTATTTTTATATGGGGGTCAATTCTTGCTGAGGAGGTCTATTATTGCTGGGGGGTCAATTGTTGAGGGAGAGGTCTATTGTTGCTGGCTGCTGGAGGGTCTATTGTTGCAGGCTGTTGGGAAATCTGTTGATCTGTTGATGTTGCTGGGGGTCTATTGTTGCAGGGGTGGATCTATTGTTGCTGGGGTGGATCTATTGTTGCTGTATTTTGTAACAGGTGGTCCATTGTTGCTGTGGGGGTATCTGTTACTGCTGGGGGGTGTTTATTGTTGCTGGGATGGGGTCTATTGTTGCTGGCTGTAGAGGATCTATGTTACTGCTTTTCTTTTTAACAAATCACATACAAATTATTTAGCACAACAAAATTATACTTGGTTCTGTACTTTCTAAAAGGGCTGGTACTGGGAAGTGGGTATGGCGTGGAACCAAGGGACTGTGTTTAAAGGTGGGTAGTGAGTTAGATTGAGTGACTTAGAAGGGGAAGTTCCTGCACCTATTATCTGAGAAAAAAGCCCTGGGTATGTTAATCATGTTTTTTATCATATAAAATAATAATCTGTGTGTTTTTCAAATGTGCCACCTTGAGAATTTCACAACTATAAATTTTAGGCTTGAAAACTAATAGGTATTCCAGATAATTAAATTTAAAAATCATAGCTCACCAGAACACAACTCACTGTCTATCAGGCATTCATATAATGAGCAGCCCTACCTAATTAACACCAATCATACACTAGTTCATAAATACCGGGTAACATCCTTTCATGTTTTTCTGAAGTTGCATAGATTCAGTTATCAGGACCTCCTCCCTGCCTGATCACCTTGGAAAAATTAACTTTCTATCTTTTTTCTAGTGAAATGTGAACTCCTTGTTCCTCCTACAAACTTCCTATTTTAAAATGTCCTGTTTTCACATCCTCTTTGCCAGGATTATTGTGCTATTCTCAACCAGTTTCTTGCCCCTGTTCCCATCCGCATCTTCATTATTATTCATTACCGACCTTTGGCTTGTTCCTCGACTATGCTTCCACTTCCATTGCAGCGAAAGTCATCTCCACCATCAGGAGCTCTGGTAAAGACTGGTTAGTCCTTCAACCCCATGACTTGGGTGAGCCCATGTCACCCGCCAGGGGAATCTGCTTGTGTATTTATCCTGCTGGTTGCTGTGTGAGAGTTTCCACTGCTATGGCGACTGTCCTCTGAGCCTGATCTCTGATCCTGTAATTAGCGCAGTCATAAAAGCAGTAAATTAGCACCAAAGACTGCAACCAAACATATTTTTCAGTAAAACTGAAAGGGTTGGAATTACCATCTAGGTTATCATTACTGTCTGTGTCAAATTGTCATTTTTTGCTTTTCGGTCATAGGGACAGGAAGTGAGGTGCAATCTGACCATCAAGGTCATAGATAAATAAATATATATAAATATATAAAGAAAATGTGTAAGAAATGTTTACTTTCCCCAAATCTATCTTGAGTTGGGTTAAAAAGCATAAGTAAGTCATTCCAGTATATTGGATATTTATTCATATTCCTGAGAAGCAGAAAAAGTCATATAGTTTGTAGATCTCTAACATAGTTACACAATATTAGTGTAGATGCTCAGTAACATCATATATATATATATATATATATATATATATATATATATATCACCTGTCTTCTTACAGAAAAAAATGCAATTCCCAGGTATGCTTTTAAGGTTTTATCTTCCATGCATAATCAGTTCTAGTACAATAACTGGTACAGGCAGTCCCCGAGTTACGAACACCCGAGTTACAAACGACTCATACTTACGAACGGCCTCAAATGCCTGCCACTTGTGCTCCACGCGGGTCCTGGATACCTTTCGAGCACTTCCCACACTGCCGTACTACACCCCAGATAACATAACAAGCACCCGGAGCATCCCACATCCATGCACAGGCGGCAGTTACACTTACGAACACAGTGTTCTGACCGGAAGTTACACTTACAAATGCCATGTTGCGACTTACGAATAACTTCGACTTACGAACAAACCTATACTCCCTATTGTGTTCGTAACACGGGGACTGCTTGTATAGCAAAGCTTATATGTGCCCCATTCATTTGGAGTGTCAAAAATAGTAAAAGTAGCATTGCAATGATTCTAATGTACATACAGACATGCAGTATGGTAGAACCATTAGCAATAAGTTGGTTAGTTGTCATTTTGGCCCCTGACTCTGAGATGTACAGTGAATATTATTTTAATTAGGTAACTGTAGTGACATTTTGTCTCTGCAAAGTATACCTTTCCATGTCAATCAAAAAAAGAGCATAGAATTTGTAGAAATTGTAAAAAAATATTTACTGGACAGAAAAGAATACATTCATGTGGTCAGGAAATATTACTTATATTAACTACAGCCATGATAATAATATTAAATATCAATTTTCTGAAAAATGCATAAAAAAATTAAGAAAATTACTTATGAGGCAAGATATTAGCAACTAGCATCTAAGAACATGAGAACTAGAGTTGGGCGAACAGTTCGGCCAAAGCATGAGTTCGGGCTGAACATTGAATGGTCGCCCATTCGATGAACACCCGAATTGTCGGGACATTCGACAGTTTGTTTGCCTCGTCGAATGACCACAATGCACTATGCTGCTGCACAGTGCATTGGAAGCCCTGATTGACTGAAGCAATGAAAGCTTTGCCCAATCAGGGCACAGAGCCCTGTCATGATTGGAGAAAGTAATGATGACTGTGCCCAATGCTCTTAGTCCCACCCCACACTATAAAAATATTCTCCCCATAGCGGCCAATTGCAGTGTGATATTGTCGTGGAGAGAGATAGAACAGGGCTGTGTTTAATGCTACTAGCGAGTTAGTGTGCTATAGTGTGCTATTGTGATTCACTGTGATTCAGTGTAGAATATCAGTTTAGTGTAAATCTAGTAATAGTGCAGTGTGAGTGTAGTTTGACCATTCATTTTTACATTAGTGTCAGTTTAGAGTGTATCTAGTGATAGTGTAGTGTGAGTGTAGTTTGACCATTCATTTTTACTTTAGTGTCACTTTAGTGTGAATCTAGCCACTTAAGGACCGAGCCTCTTTTTTAGATGTGTTTTTCTACAAGTTAAAGACAGTTTTTTTTTTGCTAGAAAATTACTTAGAACCTCCAAACATTATACATTTTTATTTCTAACAACCTAGAGAATAAAATGGCGGTAGTTGCAATACTTTCTTTCACACCGTATTTGCGCAGCAGTCTTACAAGTGCACTCTTTTGGAAAAATACACTTTTTTAAATTAAAAAAAATAAGACAACAGTAACGTTAGCCCAATTGTTTTTAACCACTTAAGGACCAGCCTCGTTTTGGATTTTAGGTGTTTACATGTTTAAAACAGGTTTTTTTTGCTAAAAAATGACTTAGAACCTCCAAACATTATATATGTTTTTTTTTCTAACACGCTAGAGAATAAAATGGCAGTCATTGCAATACTTTTTTTTGCACGGTATTTGCGGTCTTATAAGCGCACTTTTTTTGGAAAAAATTCACTTTTTTGAATAAAAAAATAAGACAAGGGTAAAGTTAGCCCAATTGTTTTATATTGTGAAATATAATGTTACGCCAAGTAAATTGATACCCAACATGTCACGCTTCAAAATTGCGCCCGCTCCTGGAATGGCGTCAAACTTTAACCCTCAAAAATCTCCATAGGCAATGTTTTAAAAATTCTACAGGTTGCATGTTTTACGTTACAGAGGAGGTCTAGGGCTAGAATTATTGCTCTCACTCTACCGGTCATGGCGATACCTCACATGTTTGATTTGACCACCGTTTTAATATGCGGGCGCTACTCGCGTATGCGTTCGCTTCTGCGTGCGAGCTCGTCGAGATGGGGGGTTTTTAATTTTTTTTTTTATTATTATTTATTTTAGATTATTTTATTTTTTTTACACTGTTTTAAAAAAAAAATTGTGTCACTTTTATTCCTATTACAAGGAATGTAAACATCCCTTATAATAGAAAAAAGCATGATAGGACCTCTTAAATATGAGATCTGGGGTCAAAAAGACCTCAGATCTCATATTTACACTAAAATGCAATAAAAAAAAAAAAGTAATTTAAAAAAATGACATTGAAAAAAATATGCCTTTAAGAGGCGTGGGCGGAAGTGACGTTTTGACGTCGCTTCCGCCCAGCAGTGTCATGGAGATGAGTGGGTGCCATCTTAGCCTCACTCATCTCCAGACACAGGACGGAGATAGACGCGATCGCCTCCGCCGCTACCGACTGCTTCGGTAAGCGGCGGAGGGCACCGGATCGCGGTGGAAGGGGGGCCCCTCTCCCGTCACTGATAAAAGTGATCTTGCGGCGAATCTGCTGCAGGGACCACTTTTATCAGAAAGCCGGCTGCCAAACGAAAAGGTGGATACCGGGGTATCCCCCTTCAAAGGATGGACGTACATCGTCGTGCGGCGGTCCAGAAGTGGTTAATATTGTGAAAGATAATGTTACGCCAAGTAAATTTATACCCAACACGCTCGTGGAATGGCGACAAACTTTTACCCTTAAAAATCTCCATAGGCGAAGTTTAAAAAATTCTACAGGTTGCATGTTTTGACTTACAGAGGAGATCTAGGGCTTGAATTGTTCTCCCTTTACTGATCGCAGCGATACCTCACATGTGTGGTTTGAACACCGTTTTCATATGCGGGCGCTACTCACGTATGCATTCGCTTCTGCGCGCGAGCTTACATTTTTTTTTTCTTATTTATTTTACCTTTTATTTTTTATTTTTACACTATTTAAAAAAAAAATTGTGACGCTTTTATTCCTATTACAAGGAATGTAAACATCCCTTGTAATAGAAAAAAAGCGTGACAGGACATCTTAAATATGAGATCTTGGGTCAAAAAAACCTCAGATCTCATTTTTACCCCAAAATGCAATAAAAATAAATAAATAAAAATGTGTCATTTAAAAAAAGGATAAAAAAATGGCCCATTAAGTGCTATGGGCGGAAGTGACATTTTGACGTCGCTTCCACCCTGCAATGTCATGGAGATGAGTGGGAGCCATCTTCCCCTCACTCATCCCCATGCCCAGCCAGCAGAAGGACCCGATCACCTCCGCTGCTGCCGATGGCTCTGGTAAGCGCGGAGGGCACCGGAACGTGGCAGGAGGGGGCCCTTTCCGCCGCTGATAAAAGTGATCTCGTGGCGAATCCACCACAGAGACCACTTATATATTGAAGTGGACTGCTGGCCAAACAAGAGGATACCAGGGTTATGGCAGCTAGCTGCTGCCATAACAACAATATCCCCCTTCAAATTAGGGACGTATATCGGCATGCGGCGGTCCGGAAGTGGTAGTGATAGTGCAGTTTGAGTGTAGTCTCACCATTCATTTTTACTTTAGTATCAGATTATTTTGTTAGGGCAGGCTTCCTGCAGCATATATCAGTGTGTTACTACATATTTAACGCAGTATATTTCAGTCCATGCCCAGCCAGCAGAAGGACCCCATCGCCTCCACTTCTGCCGACGGCTCTGGTAAGCGGTGGAGGGCACCGGAGCGCGGCGGGAGGGGGGCCCTTTCCGCCACTGATAAAAGTGATCTCATGGGGAATCCACCACAGAGACCACTTATATATTGAAGTGGACTGCTGGCCGAGCAAGAGGATACCAGGGTTATGGCAGCTAGCTGCTGCCATAACAACGATATTCCCCTTCAAATTAAGGACGTATATCGGCATGCGGCGGTCCGGAAGTGGCTAATGATGCAGTTTGAGTGTAGTTTCACCATTCAGTTTTACTTTAGTATCAGATTATTTTGTTAGGGCAGGCTCCCTGCAGTATATTTCAGTGTGTTACTACATATTTAATGCAGTACATTTCAGTCCCTTACTGCACGTTTAATGCAGAATATTTCAGTGCGTTACTGCATGTTTAGCACAGTATATTTTAGTGTGTTACTGTATGTTTAATGCAGTATATTTCAGTGCATTACTGCATGTTTAAAACAGCATATTTCAGTGCGTTAGTGCACGTTTAACACAGTATATTTTAGTGCATTACTGCAAGTCTCATGCAGTATATTTCAGTGCGTCACTGCACGTTTAATGCAGTATATTTCAGTGCATTAGTGCATGTTTAACGCAGCAAACTTTGGTGCTTTGCTACAAGTTTAACACAGTATATTTCAGTGCTTTACTGCATGTTTAACACAGTATACTTCAGTGTGTTACTGCCCCTTTTAACACAGCATATTTCAGTGCATTACTGCACGTTTAATGCAGTATATTTCAGTGCGTTACTGCATGTTTATTGCAGTATATTTCAGTGCATTACTGCATGTTTAACGCAGTATATGTCAGTGCGTTAGTGCATGTTTAACATTACATTTCAGTGCATTACTGCACGTTTAATGCAGTATATTTCAGTGCGTTAGTCTGTGTTTAATGCAGTATATTTCAGTGCTTTACTGCATATTTAACGTGGCATATTTCAGTGCATTACTGCATGTTTAGTGCAGTATATTTCAGTGTGTTACTGCACGTTTAATGCAGTATATTTCAGTGCATTACTGCAAGTCTCATGCAGTACATTTCAGTGCATTACTGCACATTTAACACAGTATATTTAAGTGCGTTAGTGCACATTTAACACAGTACATTTCAGTGCATTACTGTCAGGGCTGGGCTCAGCCCTTCCTTCTCTGAGCTGGCCGCTCAGCTGTCAGCTAATTGCCAGCACCCATTTCTCTCCACAGTTACCCAGCTGTTGTTGATTTTGCTCGTCAGTCCTGCCTACTTAAAGTCGTCCAGCTCACTTGATCTCTGCCTTCGCCTTTGTCAACATCACAGAGACTTTCTCCTGCATTCCTGTTGAAGACTTGCTCGGCTGATGTTCCTTCTGGCTCCTGATCCTGCTTGCTGTACTACTACCTTTATCTCTGGCTCTCTGACATTTGCTTGGCTGACAACCCGATCCAGTTACTAAACTCTGGTTTGTTTTGACTATGCTTACTCTGTTTACCTTATTATTAGGGATGAGCCGAACACCCCCCTGTTCGGTTCGCACCAGAACATGCGAACAGGAAAAAAGTTTGTTCGAACACGCGAACACCGTTAAAGTCTATGGGACACGAACATGAATAATCAAAAGTGCTAATTTTAAAGGCTTATATGCAAGTTATTGTCATAAAAAGTGTTTGGGGACCTGGGTCCTGCCTCAGGGGACATGGATCAATGCAAAAAAAAGTTTTAAAAAGGGACGTTTTTTCAGGAGCAGTGATTTTAATAATGCTTAAAGTCAAACAATAAAAGTGTAATATCCCTTTAAATTTCGTAGCTGGGGGTGTCTGTAGTATGCCTGTAAAGGGGCGCATGTTTCCTGTGTTTAGAACAGTCTGACAGCAAAATGACATTTCGAAGGAAAAAACCCATTTAAAACTACTCGCGGCTATTAATGCATTGCCGGTCCGACAATACACATAGAAGTTCATTGATAAAAACGGCATGGGAATTCCCCACAGGGGAACCCCGAACCAAAATTTAAAAAAAAATGACGTGGGGGTCCCCCTAAATTCCATACCAGACCCTTCAGGTCTGGTACGGATTTTAAGGGGAACCCCGTGCCAAAAAAAAAAACGGCATGGGGTCCCCCCAAAAATCCATACCAGACCCTTATCCGAGCACGCAACCTGGCAGGCCGCAGGAAAAGAGGGGGGGACGAGAGTGCGGCCCCCCCCTCCTGAACTGTACAAGGCCACATGCCCTCAACAATGGGAGGGTGCTTTGGGGTAGCCCCCCAAAACACCTTGTCCCCATGTTAATGAGGACAAGGGCCTCATCCCCACAACCCTGGCCGGTGGATGTGGGGGTCTGCGGGTGGGGGGCTTATCGGAATCTGGAAGCCCCCTTTAACAAAGGGACCCCCAGATCCCGGCCCTCCCCCCTGTTTGAAATGGTAAGGGGGTACTTACCCCTACCATTTCACTAAAAAACTGTCAAAAATGTTAAAAATGACAAGAGACAGTTTTTGACAATTCCTTTATTTAAATGCTTCTTCTTTCTTCTATCTTCCTTCATCTTCTGGTTCTTCTGGCTCTTCTGGTTCTTCCTCCGGCGTTTTCATCCAGCATCTCCTCTGCGGCGTCTTCTATCTTCTTCTCCTCGGGCCGCTCCGCACCCATGGCATGGGGGTAGGCTCCCGCTCTTCTCTTCATCTTCTTCATCTTCTTCTTCATCTTCTTCTCTTCTTCTCTTCTTCATTTTCTTCTCCGGGCCGCTCCGCATCCATGCTGGCATGGAGGTAGGCTCCAGCTGTGTGACGGCGTCTCCTCGTCTGACGGTTCTTAAATAACGGGGGGCGGGGCCAGCCGGTGACCCCGCCCCCCTCTGACGCACGGTGACTTGACGGGACTTCCCTGTGACATCACAGGGAATGCCACAGGGAAGTCCCATCATGTCCCGTGCGTCAGAGGGTGGCCCCGCCCCCCGTTATTTAAGAACCGTCAGACGAGGAGACGCCGTCACACAGTGGGAGCCTCCCTCCATGCCAGCATGGGTGCGGAGCGGCCCGGAGAAGAAAATGAAGAAGAGAAGAAAAGAAGAAGAGAAGAGGATGAAGAGAAGAGCGGGAGCCTCCCCCCATGCCATGGGTGCGAAGCGGCCCGAGGAGAAGAAGATAGAAGACGCTACAGAGGAGATGCTGGATGAGAACGCCGGAGGAAGAACCAGAAGATGAAGGAAGATAGAAGAAAGAAGAAGCATTTAAATAAAGGAATTGTCAAAAACTGTCTCTTGTCATTTTTAAAATTTTTGACAGTTTTTTTAGTGAAATGGTAGGGGTAAGTACCCCCTTACCATTTCACACAGGGGGGGCCGGGATCTGGGGGTCCCCTTGTTAAAGGGGGCTTCCAGATTCCGATAAGCCCCCCGCCCGCAGACCCCCACAACCACCGGCCAGGGTTGTGGGGATGAGGCCCTTGTCCTCATCAATATGGGGACAAGGTGTTTTGGGGGGCTACCCCAAAGCACCCTCCCAATGTTGAGGGCATGTGGCCTGGTACGGTTCAGGAGGGGGGCCGCACTCTCGTCCCCCCCTCTTTTCCTGCGGCCTGCCAGGTTGCATGCTCAGATAAGGGTCTGGTATGGATTTTTGGGGGGACCCCATGCCGTTTTTTTTTTTTTTGGCGCGGGGTTCCTCTTAAAATCCTTACCAGACCTGAAGGGTCTGGTATGGAGTTTAGGGGGACCCCCACGTCATTTTTTTAAAATTTTGGCCGGGGTTCCCCTTAATATTCATACCAGACCTGAAGGGCCTGGTATGGAATTTAGGGGGACCCCCCACGTCATTTTTTTTTTAAATTTTGGTTCGGGGTTCCCCTATGGGGAATTCCCATGCCGTTTTTATCAATGAACTTCTATGTGTATTGTCGGACCGGCAATGCATTAATAGCCGCGAGTAGTTTTAAATGGGTTTTTTCCTTTGAAATGTCATTTTGCTGTCAGACTGTTCTAAACACAGGAAACATGCGCCCCTTTACAGGCATACTATAGACATCCCCCAGCTACGAAATTTAAAGGGATATTACACTTTTATTGTTTGACTTTAAGCATTATTAAAATCACTGCTCCTGAAAAAACGGTCCTTTTTAAAACTTTTTTTTGCATTGATACATGTCCCCTGGGGCAGGACCCAGGTTCCCAAACACTTTTTATGACAATAACTTGCATATAAGCCTTTAAAATTAGCACTTTTGATTTCTCCCATAGACTTTTAAAGGGTGTTCCGCGGCATTCGAATTTGCCGCGAACACCCCAAATTGTTCGCTGTTCCTCCCTACTTATTATTATTAAACAAGTGTGATTTAACTATACTTCTGTCTCAGTCTGATTCATGGTTCCTGATAGTAGGCAAAGGCCATGAATTCAGAATATACAGTCAATCCACTTGTTGGTAATATTTTTTCCAGATTGGATGAGCAAGATCAAAGCATGGATCAGTTTGCCATAGCGTTACAACCTGAGTTGCAGGCCTACCCTGCTGCTGCGTCAGTCTCTGAGCAGGCACCCGCCTTGAGTATTACCTCTATAAGAGGTATGTCTGGTTCTGCTCTGCTTCCCCAGTGATTTGGGGGATATCCAGTTCAATGCAGAGGGTTTCTCAAACAGGCTGAGATTTAATTTGAGGTGCTGCCCCAGGCATTTCCCACGGACAGAAGCAAAGTAGGTTTCGTGATATCTTTGCTTTCTGAGAGAGCCTTGGCCTGGGCAAATCCTCTATGGGAGATGCAAAAACCTGTAGTCTTGAGTTACCCTGACTTTGTAGTCTCCTTTAAAAGGGGATTTGACATTCCTGCACGCTCTGCTTCTGCTGCCAAGTGCCTCATGTCCATCAAACAGAGTAAAAGAACTGTTGCCGACTACGCCATTGAATTTCGTACTCTGGCAGCAGAGGTTGCTTGGAACAATGAGGCCCTTGTGCTTTTTCTCATGGTCTCTCGGATTCCATCAAGGATGAGATAGCAGCCCGAGATATACCCACTGAGCTGGAGAGGTTGATTACGTTTGCCATCCTCATTGACTTCAGACTCAGAGAAAGTCTCTCTTTTAAGGAGCGCTTGCGGAAGCCTCCTGTACATTTGCCTTCGAGCTTTGCAGTCCCACCCATGCCTCCCTCACCTCCCATGCCTCCTGGTACCGAGTTGGTCAGTGAAGATGAACCCATGCACTTGGGCTTCATGTGTCTCTCTGCAGATGAGAGAGCCTTTAGGAAGAGGAAGAGATTGTGCCTTTATTGTAGCCAGGCAGGTCACTTTTTGAAGTCTTGTCCTATTAGTCCAGGGAACGCACGAACCGTGAGGTCCTGTCATGAACAGACCTTAGGTGGCATTGTTTTGTCCCCAATTATCCAGAAGGATAAGCCCCTGGTTTCGGTCACCCTTTCTTAGGCTGAGTCGTCCATCGAGATACAGGATCTAATCAACTCTGGGGCTGCAGGCCTGTTCATTGATGCTGCCTTTGTATCGCAGCACTCGATTCCGCTGCAGCTGCATGACACTCCACTTGCCATTGAGGCTCTTGATGGGAGACCTCTACAGCCTGCCCATGTGACTCATGAGAGGGTTACGTTGTCCATGGCTGTAGGGGCTCTTCACCATGAGATAATCCAATTCCAAGTTATTTCCTCACTTAGGTTTCCGCTGGTTATTGGTTATCCTTGGTTACAGAGGCACAACCCCTCTTTTGATTGGCTCCATACTGAGGTTCTCTCCTGGTCACCACAATGCAGTGAGACATGCTTCCAGAAGGTAGCCAAGGTCCTGGGCACCTCTTCACTCTCCTCTCTGCCAGAGGAGTACCGCGATTTTAGTGATATCTTTGACAAAGGTCAAGCCGGTAGTTTTCCACACCGGCCTTATGATTGTGCAATTGACCTTCAACCTGGTTCCATACCCCCTCGTGGCTGGGTTTACCCTTTTCGGTTTTGGAGGATAAGGCCATGGAGGAGTATGTTGCAGATGCACTTTCTCGAGGTTTCATCCACAAATTCTCATCTCCTGCTGGTGCTGGTTTCTTCTTTGTGAAGACCTTGTATTGATTATAGGGGTCTCAATTGTTTCACGATTAAAAATGCCTACCAGATTCCATTGATTACAGAGTTATTTGACTGCCTCAAGGGAGCAACGGTTTTCACGAAGCTTGATTTGAGAGGGACATACAATCTCGTGCAGATTAAGGAGGGCGACGAGTGTAAAACTACGTTTAATACCAGAACAGGCCATTATGAGTACCTCCAAAAGTCTTTTGGCCTTTGTAATGCCCCGGCAGTTTTCCAGGAATTTATTAATGATGTCCTCCGAGATTTGTTGCAGTTATGTGTGGTGGTTTATCTCGATGATATCCTCATATTTTCCAAGTCCCTGGAGAGTCACCACACAGATGTCTGTGGTGTGCTTCAGAAACTAAGAGAAAACAATCTCTATTGTAAACTGGAGAAGTGCGAGTTCCATCGTGAACAGGTTCAATTCCTGTCATTTCCACTACTGGTTTTTCAATGGACCCAGAGAAACTTTCGGCAGTCCTACAGTGGCCCAGACCCGTGGGTTTACGTCCTCTGCAGCGTTTCCTGGGCTTTGCCAACTATTATCGGAAGTTTATTCATAACTTCTCGTCTCTGGTCAAGCCCCTAACTGATATGACTAGAGAGGATGGTAACCCACAGAGATGGTCTCCGGAGCCCATTAAGGCCTTTGAGAGTCTCAAGGCTGCCTTTGTTTCTGCTCCTGTGTTGGCACAACCTTATCCGACGTTGCCTTTTATCCTAGAAGTTGATGCTTCTGAGACTGGAGTTGGAGCCCTTCTGTCTCAACATCCTAACTCTGAGAGCGCTATGCATCCGTGTGGCTACTTTTCCAAGAAATTGTCACCTGCGGAGTGCAATTACGAGATTAGTGACAGAGAGCTGTTGGCGATCATTTTAGACCTGAAAGAATGGAGACATCTCCTTGAAGGTACCACTGTGCCGGTTCTCATTCTTACCCACCATAAGAATCTCACATTCTTGTCTGAGGCTAAGCGCCTCTCTCCCAGAAGGGCGCAATGGGGTCTTTTCTTGTTGAGTTTTAATTACATTGTCTCATTCTTACCCAGTACTAAGAATGTAAGGGCTGACGCCTTGTCACAACAATTTTCCTCCACTTCCAATTTGGAGTCGGTTTCGGTTCCTGTGATTCCTCCTAATCATATTCTGGCTATGGTTTGCACTAGTCTTACTTCTCCTTTGGGTGACAAAATTCTTGCTGCTCAGGTCCATGCTCCTCCTGAGAAACCTTGTGACCGCTGCTTTGTCCCAGAGAGTCTTTGTACTGCCGTGCTCCAGACTTACCATTCTCCCAAGGCAGCTGGCCACCCTGGGAAGAATTAACTCGTTTGGGCCATTTCCCAATAATTCTGGTGGCCTATTCTACGGGCTGATGTAACTGCCTTCGTAGCTGCCTGTTCCGTGTGTGCTCAGAGTAAGACTCCACGACACCTTCCAGTGGGCCTCCTACAACCCATACCCAATAGAGAGAGGCCCTGGACCCACCTGGATTTCATTGTGAATTTACCCAAATCCCAAGGCAGCACTGTTATCCTTATGGTGGTTAACCAGTTCTTAAAGATGTGTCATTGTATTCCACTTAAGAAGCTGCCCACTTCTAAGGAACTGGCTTCCATTTTTGCTCGGGAGATCTTTTGCTTACATGGGCTACCCAAGGTGATTGTCTCGGACAGGGGTAGTCAGTTTGTGTCCCGGTTCTGGCGAGTCTTTTGTGCACAGTTGGGAATTCAGCACGCTTTCTCCTCTGCGTATCACCGGCAGTCTAATGGGGCCGCAGAACTAGCCAATCAGTCCTTGGAGCAATTCTTACGTTGCTATAGTTCTGACTAGGGATGAGCCCAACACCCCCCTGTTCGGCTCGCACCAGAACATGCGAACAGGAAAAAAGTTCGTTCGAACACGCGAACACCGTTAAAGTCTATGGGACATGAACATGAATAATCAAAAGTGCTAATTTTAAAGGCTCATATGCAAGTTATTGTCATAAAAAGTGTTTGGGAACCTGGGTCCTGCCCCAGGGGACATGCATCAATGCAAAAAAAGTTTTAAAAACGGCCGTTTTTTCAGGAGCAGTGATTTTAATAATGCTTAAAGTGAAACAATAAAACTGTAATATTCCTTTACATTTCATAGCTGGGGGGTGTCTATAGTATGCCTGTAAAGGGGCGCATGTTTCCTGTGTTTAGAACAGTCTGACAGCAAAATGACATTTCGAAGGAAAAAACCCATTTAAAACTACTCGCGGCTATTGCATTGCCGGTCCGACAATACACATAGAAGTTCATTGATAAAAACGGCATGGGAATTCCCCACAGGGGAACCCGGAACCAAAATTTAAAAAAAAATGACGTGGGGGTCCCCCTAAATTCCATACCAGACCCTTCAGGTCTGGTACGGATTTTAAGGGGAACCCCGCGCCAAAAAAAAAAAAAAAAAACGGCGTGGGGTCCCCCCAAAAATCCATACCAGACCCTTATCTGAGCACGCAACCTGGCAGGCCACAGGAAAAGAGGGGGGACGAGAGTGTGGCCCCCCTCCTGAACCGCACCAGGCCACATGCCCTCAACATTGGGAGGGTGCTTTGCCCTCCCCCCTGTGTGAAATGGTAAGGGGGTACTTACCCTTACCATTTCACTAAAAAACTGTCAAAAATGTTAAAAATGACAAGAGAAAGTTTTTGACAATTCCTTTATTTAAATGCTTCTTCTTTCTTCCTTCATCTTCTTCTTCTTCTGGTTCTTCTGGTTCTTCCTCCAGCATTCTCGTCCAGCATCTCCTCCGCGGCGTCTTCTATCTTCTTCTCCTTGGGCCGCTCCGCACCCATGGCATGGGGGGAGGCTCCCGCTCTTCTCTTCAGCTTCTTCATCTTCTTCTTCATCTTCTTCTCCTCTTCTTTTCTTCTCTTCTTCTCTTCTTCATTTTCTTCTCCGGGCCGCTCCGCATCCATGCTGGCATGGAGGGAGGCTCCCGCTGTGTGACGGCGTCTCCTCATCTGACGGTTCTTAAATAATGGGGGGCGGGGTCACCCGGTGATCCCGCCCCCCTCTGACGCACGGTGACTTGACGGGACTTCCCTGTGACATCACAGGGAATGCCACAGGGAAGTCCCGTCATGTCCCGTGCGTCAGAGGGGGGCGAGGTCACCGGGTGGCCCTGCCCACGTTATTTAAGAACCGTCAGACGAGGAGACACCGTCACACAGCGGGAGCCTCCATCCATGCCAGCATGGATGCGGAGCGGCCCGGAGAAGAAAATGAAGAAGAGAAGAAGTGAAGAAAAGAAGAAGAGAAGAAGATGATGAAGAAGAAGATGAAGAAGATGAAGAGAAGAGCGGGAGCCTCCCCCCATGCCATGGGTTCGGAGCGGCCCGAGGAGAAGAAGATAGAAGACGCCGCGGAGGAGATGCTGGACGAGAACGCCGGAGGAAGAACCAGAAGAACCAGAAGAAGAAGAAGATGAAGGAAGATAGAAGAAAGAAGAAAGAAGAAGCATTTAAATAAAGGAATTGTCAAAAACTGTCTCTTGTCATTTTTAACATCTTTGACAGTTTTTTAGTGAAATGGTAGGGGTAAGTACCCCCTTACCATTTCACACAGGGGGGGCCGGGATCTGGGGGTCCCCTTGTTAAAGGGGGCTTCCAGATTCCGATAAGCCCCCCGCCTGCAGACCCCCACAACCACCGGCCAGGGTTGTGGGGATGAGGCCCTTGTCCTCATCAACATGGGGACAAGGTGTTTTGGGGGGCTACCCCAAAGCACCCTCCCAATGTTGAGGGCATGTGGCCTGGTGCGGTTCAGGAGGGGGGCCACACTCTCGTCCCCCCTCTTTTCCTGCGGCCTGCCAGGTTGCGTGCTCAGATAAGGGTCTGGTATGGATTTTTGGGGGAACCCCATGCTGTTTTTTTTTTTTTTGGCGCGGGGTTCCCCTTAAAAACCATACCAGACCTGAAGGGTCTGGTATGGAATTTAGGGGGACCCCCACGTCATTTTTTTTTAAAATTTTGGGCGGGGTTCCCCTTAATATCCATACCAGACCTGAAGGGCCTGGTATGGAATTTAGGGGGACCCCCACGTCATTTTTTTTTTAAATTTTGGTTCGGGGTTCCCCTGTGGGGAATTCCCATGCCGTTTTTATCAATGAACTTCTATGTGTATTTTCGGACCAGCAATGCAATAGCCGCGAGTAGTTTTAAATGGGTTTTTTCCTTCGAAATGTCATTTTGCTGTCAGACTGTTCTAAACACGGGAAACATGCGCCCCTTTACAGGCATACTATAGACACCCCCCAGCTATGAAATTTAAAGGGATATTACACTTTAATTGTTTGACTTTAAGCATTATTAAAATCACTGCTCCTGAAAAAACGTCCGTTTTTAAAACTTTTTTTGCATTGATCCATGTCCCCTGGGGCAGGACCCAGGTCCCCAAACACTTTTTATGACAATAACTTGCATATAAGCCTTTAAAATTAGCACTTTTGATTTCTCCCATAGACTTTTAAAGGGTGTTCCGCGGCATTTCGAATTTGCCGTGAACACCCCAAATTGTTATGTTCGACTCGAACTCGAAGCTCATCCCTATTTCTGACCATCATAACAACTGGTCAGACCTATTACCGTGGGCAGAGTTTGCTCACAACAGTGTCTTGAATTCGGCTTCACGATTGTCCCCATTTATGGTGAATTATGGCTTCCAACCTTCCATGTTGCTTGACTCGTTTGTTTCCACAGAGTATTACTGCGTTAGAGGAGCATCTCCGTGCTCTTCGTTCCACTTGGGCACACGTTCAAGAGGCTTTGCAACATGCTAACGATAGGTACAGACTCCATGCTGACTGCAGACGCCTGCCCTCACCTTCCTACCAGGTTGGGGACAGAGTCTGGCTGTCATCTTGCAACCTCCGACTTCGTGTTCCTTCTTTGAAGTTTACACCTCGTTTTGTTGGGCCTTTCCGTATCCTTCGCAGGATTAACCCAGTGGCTTATGCCATGGACCTTCCTCCTAGTATGCACATCTCAAATGTGTTTCATGTCTGCTTATTGAAACCTTTGGTCTGCAATCGCTTTACCACCTCGGTGCCATGTCCTCACCCTATACAGGTTGAGAACCATGAGGAGTATGAAATACAATCCATTGTTGACTCCCGTAGGTTCCGTGGGTGCATACAGTACCTGGTGCATTGGAAGAGGTACGGTCCGGAGGAACGCTCTTGGGTCTCATCCTCAGATGTACATGCCCCTGTCCTCCGTGATTTCCATAGACGTTTTCCCCTCAAGCCCAGTGGTCCTCCAAGGGGGAGGGGTCATTGAGGAGGGGGTACTTTCAGGGCTGGGCTCTGCTCTTCCTTCTCTGAGCTGGCCACTCAGCCGTCGGCTAATTGCCAGCTCCCATTTCTCTCCACAGTTACCCAGCTGTTGTTGATTCTGCTCGTCAGTCCTGCCTACTTAAAGTCCTCCAGCTCACTTGATCTCTGCCTTCGCCTTTGTCAACATCACAGAGACTTTCTCCTGTGTTCCTGTTGAAGACTTGCTCGGCTGATGTTCTGGCTCCTGATCCTGCTTGCTGTACTACTACGTTTATCTCTGGCTCTCTTACATTTGCTTGGCTGACTATCCGATCCGGTTACTGAACTCTGGCTTGTTTTGACTACGCTTACTCTGTTTACCTTATTATTATTATTATTATTATTAATAAACAATTGTGATTTAACTATACTTCTGTCTCCGTCTGATTTATGATTCCTAATAGTTACTGCATATTTAATGCAGCACATTTCAGTGCATTACTGCACGTTTATTGCAGTAAATTTCAGCACGTTACTGCACATTTATAGCAGTAGATTTCAGCGTGTTACTGCACGTTTAACACAGCATATTTCAATGCATTACTGCACATTTAATGCCCCATATTAAAGTGCGTTAATGCATGTTTAACACAGTATATTTCATCGCATTACTGCACATTTAATGCAGTGTACTTCAGTGTGTTATTGCATGTATAACACAGAATATTTCAGCGCATTACTGCAAGTTTAATACAGTATATTTCGGTGCGTTACTGCATGTTTATTGCAGTATATTTCAGTGCATTACTGCATGTTTAACGCAGTATATGTCAGTGCGTTAGTGCATGTTTAACATTACATTTTAGTGCATTACTGCACATTTAACGCAGTATATTTCAGTGCATTGGTGTGTGTTTAATGCAGTATATTTCAGTGTTTTACTGCATATTTAATGCGGCATATTTCAGTGCATTACTGCATATTTAGTGCAGTATATTTCAATGTGTTACTGCACGTTTAATTCGGTATATTTCAGTGCATTACTGCACATTTAATGCAGTATAGTTCAGTGCTTTACTGCATATTTAATGCAGTATATATCAGTGCGTTACTGCATGTTTATTGCAGTAAATTTTAGGACATTACTGCACGTTTAACGCAGTATATTTCAGTGTGTTACTGCACGTTTAACGCAGCATAATTCAGTGTATTACTGCACACCTAACGCAGCATAGTTCAGTGCATTACTGCACATTTAACACAGTATATTTAAGTGCATTATTGCGTATTTAACGCAGTATATTTCAGTGTGTTACTGCACGTTTAACGCAGTATATTTCATTGCGTTACTGCATGTTTAACACAGCATATTAAAGTGCGTTACTGCATGTTTAACGCAGTATATTTCAGTGCATTACTGGAAGTCTTGTGCAGTATATTTCAGTGCATTGCTGCATGTTTAACGCAGTATATTTCAGTGCATTAGTGCACATTTAATGCAGCATATTGTAGTGCATTAGTGCACGTTTAATGCAGTATACTTCTGTGCATTACTGCAAGTTTAACACAGTATATTTCAGTGCATTACTGCACATTTAATGCAGTATACTTCAGTGTGTTACTGCACATTTAACGCACTATATTTCAGTGCATATTTTTTTTTATTTCATGTTTTACTACATGTTTATTGCAGTATATTTCAGTGCATTACTGCATGTTTAACGCAGTATATGTCAGTGCATTAGTGTACGTTTAACATTAAATTTCAGTGCATTACTGCACGTTTAACACAATATATTTCAGTGCATTAGTGTGTGTTTAATGCAGTATATTTCAGTGCTTTACTGCATATTTAATGAGGTATATTTCAGTGCATTACTGCATGTTTAGTGCAGTACATTTCAGTGTGTTACTGCACATTTAACGCACTATATTTCAGTGCATTATTGCAAGTCTCACGCAGTATGTTTCAGTGTATTACTGCACGTTTAACGCAGTATATTTCAGTGCATTCGTGCACGTTTAACACAGTACATTTCAGTGCATTACTGCACATTTAATGCAGTATATTTCAGTGCATTAGTGCATGCTTAATGCAGTATACGTCAGTGTTTTACTGTATGTTTAACACAGTACATTTCAGCGCATTACTACACGTTCATTGCATTAAATTTCAGCGCATTACTGCATGTTTAACACAGTATATTTCAGTGTGTTACTGCACATTTAACGCAGCATATTTCAGTGCATTACTGCATGATTAAAGCAGTAAATTTCAGTGTGTTAGTGCACATTTAACACAGTACATTTCAGTGCATTACTGCGCATTAAACACAGTATATTTCAGTGCATTCCTGCATATTTAACGTGGTATACTTCAGTGTGTTACTGCACATTTAACGCAGTATATTTCCGTGCGTTACTGCACGTTTAATGCAGCATATTAAAGTACGTTGCATGTGCATGTTTAACGCAGTATATTTCAGTGCATTACTGGAAGTCTCATGCAGTATATTCCAGAGTGTTACTGCACGTTTAACGCATTATATTTCAGTGCATTACTTGAAGTCTCATGCAGTATATTTCAGAGTGTTACTGTAAGTTTACCACAGTACATTTCAGTGCGTCACTGCACATTTACTGAAATATATTTCAGTGTATTAGTGCA
This sequence comes from Aquarana catesbeiana, assembly GCF_042186555.1. NCBI lineage: Eukaryota > Metazoa > Chordata > Amphibia > Anura > Ranidae > Aquarana > Aquarana catesbeiana. The sequence continues at coordinate 416,477,167 of NC_133324.1, forward strand.
CGTTTAACGCAATATACTTTGGTCCGTTACTGCAAGTTTAATTATTCCACATCTTTATTACATTTTGTTAATAAGTGCTCCCCATCATGTCTGGCAGGCCAACAAGAGGAGGCAAACGTTCCCGTGCCACTGTGAGGGAGCCAGCAGCGTATGTGTCCTCAGGTAAAGGTGAACATGGTCCATCCTCAGGCAGGGCATCATTTCCTCTATTTAATGATGTTGCCCATGCTATCCAGCCACAGCATTCAGAGGAGGTGGTGGACTGGCTTACTAAACCATCCTCATCCTCCTCGTCACTCAAGCAAAGACTAGTGCACAGTCCACCACAGCTTCCAGAGTGGCTTATTCTGATTCCTTGTCCACAGCTACTCTGGCCCTAGCCCTAGCATCAGGCATAGAGGAGTCAGCAGAGTTATTTGAAAACAGCATCAGCCACTTGCTTCTTGACAATGCACAGCCATTACTTGATTCAGATCTTGGTTCTAAGGTTAAGGAAAGTAGGGAAATTAGCCTACAGAGAGGGGAGAACACTGATAAACAATACATTGGCAGTCATGTTCCCCCAGCCACAGCACATTGCTAAGTTGTCTCAAGTGATAATGAGGATGGAGGGGATCATCATGATGAGGTCACCGATGTGACTTGGGTGCCGGATACAGCAGAGGAGAAAAATTAGGGTGAGGCACAACCCCAAAGAGGCAGCCATCATGGAAGAGTAGAGAGAAGCCACCCTATTCCACCAGATTGTGGAGCTGTTATCTCCTGGCCAACTTCCCACAGCTTTGCCTCAAGCACATCAAGAGTGGCAAAAACACCAGCCATTTGGGTACCATATACTTGACAAGGCATTTAACCTCCCACCACTTAGCCAATTGGCAAGAGCACTTGAAAGCCACGCAAAAGGGATGCAATTCTGCTCCTCCTCGCTCCTCACCTTTCCATCTACCACCATTGTACCTCATGACCTCTCAGCAGCCTCCACTGATAGGGATGATGGTATAGTCCCAAGTCCTTGAAGCACATCTGCCAGTAGCTCACCACCAGCTGTAGACTATAGCAGGCACATTTCTCTGCAGGGGCAGGCCAGAGGTGGTTCACACCTGCAGCAGAGGGCCATAAATGAGTACCTGTGTGAGTATGGCACAACGACAGGCTCTGCTTTTTTCCCCAAGGCCAATGGCTCCTAAGGGATGCATGCACTGTACTGCCGCCATTTGAGGAGGTCATAAGGATGTTGAGCCATGACAATGTATGCTTTAGTGACACAATCCATGTTGTGTTCCTGCTGGAGCAGACTCTGCATGGCATTATGGACAGGGCACTCGATGCAGAGCAGTGGGAGGAAGAGGAGGACTTCCTTTCCTCTCAAAGCCTGCTTTATGTAGACACCATTCTTACCATGCCACAGAACACACACGAGAAGAGAGAAGAGGAGGAGGCTTCTGGCAGTTTTGGAGGCATTGAAGCAAAGCAAGACATATGTCAACCCTTAACAGATGGTTTTACATCCCCAGAACCCTTGAGAGTAGTACGTGGCTAGAAGGAGGCAGTTCCAGAAACTGTAATCCTCCATGACCCCAAGGAGTCTGCTTCTAATGCCTACGCAAACTTGGGGTGCATGGACTCCCTTATTCTTCAAAGCCTGCAAAAGGATCCCAAGAATATTTGGCAGCAAGGAGAAGGATCACTGTTGGTTGGCAACCCCCCTAACCACAGTTGCAAGGGAAAGTCTCGGAACTCATCCCATCCCCACAGAGGGAGCAGAAGATTAAATTTCAGGAGAATACCTTAAAGAGGAGTTTATGTAACATCTTTCCTGACTCTGGTAGGTTACAGTCTGGTAGAAAACATTGTTTTTAGGCTTCTGCTGGTCAAGAGAGGAATGGTGGAGAAGGGGGCCGTCTCAGTGATGCATTTCAATATTTTTTTTTAGTCCTCGGGATCCAGGGCTGTCAGCTTTCGTATCCCATTGGCAAGTTCTGCATTGTATGGTGGGAGATTATCTAGGGGTGAAAACAGACATAGAGAGTTTTCAAGTTGATGATCCACTGGGTTACTGGGTCATGAGAATAGACCACTGGCCAGAAACTGAGCTGCTGGGCTGCCCTGTATCCAGCATGCTTTCTGAATGGTCATTCAGTGCTGCCGGAGGTTTTGTGACAGATAAGAGAGTGCGTCTGTCCACAGACTCCATGGACCGGCTGACATTTATCAAAATTAATCAGTCCTGGATTAGCAGCAGCTATCAAGTCTCTGATGCCGATATCGCTAATTAAGTGCTTTCTGGATCTTGAATCCTGGAGACACTGTCTAGGCTGCCTAGCTTTGTGGGTGTTGATTTCATCTGGAAGACATTTTTTAGTGTAGGTTTCATGGGCACAATTAACCACTTAACCACCTCAATACAAGGCACTTACTCCCCCTTCCTGCCCAGACCAATTTTCAGCTTTCAGCACTCTCACACTTTGAATGACAATTACTCAGTCATGCAACACTGTACCTATATGAAATTTTCACATAAATAGAGCTTTCTTTTGGTGGTATTTAATCACTAGTGGGTTTTTTATTTTTTGTGCTATAAATAAAAAAAGACCATAATTTTGTGAAAAAAAAATGCCCTTTTCTTTGTTTCTATGATAAAATTTAGCAAATTAGTAATTTTTCTTCATAATTTTTTGCCAACATTTATACTGCTATATAGCTTTGGTAAAAATAACCCAAATGAGTGTATATTATTTGGTCTTTGTGAAAGTTATAGAGTCTGTGCCAATCACTGAAAATTGATCACATCTGATCAGGCCTTCAGTACATCAGGTGTATCTTATTTCTTGAGACACTAACAAGTCAGGAAAGTACAAATACCCCCAAAATTACCCCTTTTTAGAAAGTAGACATTCCAAGGTATTAAGTAAGTAGCATGGTGAGTTTTTTTAAGTTGTCATTTTTTCCCACAATTCTTTGCAAAATTAAGATTTTATTTATTTATTTACAAAATTGTCATATTATCAGGTTATTTCTCACAAAGAGCATATGCATACAACAAATTACACCCCAAAATACATTCTGATACTCTTCCCGAGTATGGCGATACCACGTGTATGACTTTTACACAGCCTGGCCAGATACAAAGGCCCAACATTGAAGTAGCACCTTCAGGTGTTCTACGAGCATAAATGACACATCTCATTTCTCAACCACCTATTACATTTTTGAAGCCCCTGGAAAACCAGGACAGTGGAATTGCCCACAAAATGACCCCATTTTGGAAAGAAAACACCCCAACGTATAATCTATGAGGCATTAAGAGTCTTTTGAACGGCTCATTTTTTTCCAGAAGTTTTTGGAAAATGTGCAAAAAAATGAAAACGCATTTTTTTACACAAAGTTGTCAATTTATAAGATATTTCTAACACATAGCATGTATATAGCAAAAATTACACACCTAAATACATTCTGCTACTCTTTCCGCATGTGTGAGACTTTTACACAGCCTGGCCACATACAGAGGCCCAATATTGAAGTAGTACCTTCAGGCGTTCTAGGAGCATAAATTACACATCTCATTTAATTCCTACCCATCATACTTTTGAAGGTCCTTGAGCACCAGGACAGTGGAATTACCCACAAAATGTAGGTATATATAGGTACTTGGGTACTCTGATGGGCTGCAAATAGGTACTCGGGTAACTTGATGAGCTGCAGACAGGTACTCGGGTACTCTGATGGGCTGGTGACAGGTACTCGGGTACTCTGATGGCCTGGTGACAGGTACTAGGGTACTCTGATGGGCTACAGATAGGTACTCTGGGACTCTGATGGGAAGGTGACTGGTATTCAGGTACTCTTAAGGGCGGTGACAGGTACTCAGTACTGATATGAACTGTGACAGGTACTCAGATGGACTGTGACAGGTACTCAGGTACTCAGATGGACTGTGACAGGTACTCAGGTACTCAGATGGACTGTGACAGGTACTCAGGTACTTGGGTACTCAGATGAACTGTAACAGGTATTCGGGTACTCAGATGGACTATGACAGGTACTCTGGTACTCAGATGGACTGTGACAGGTACTCAGGTACTCTGGTACTCATATGGACTGTGACAGGTACTCATATGGACTAGGACAGGTACTCAGGTACTCTGATACTCAGATGAACTGTGATAGGTACTCAGGCACTCAGATGGACTGTGACAGGTACTCGGGTACTCAGATGGACTGTGACAGGTACTTGGGTACTCAGATGAACTGTGACAGGTACTCAGATGGACTGTGAGTGACAGGTACTCAGATGAACTGTGACATGTACTCGGGTACTCAGATGAACTGTGACAGGTACTCGGGTACTTAGATAGACTATGACAGGTACTCGGATACTCGGATGAACTGTGACAGGTACTCAGATGAATTGTGTGTGACAGGTACTCAGATGAACTGTGACAGGTACTTTGATGGGTAGTGACAGGTCATCTTTATTGGGGGGCAATCAGTGTGTGTTGGTGTACATTGTAAGCGGTAACAAGATGTTACCGCAAGCTCCTTCTCACACACGATCAGTGTGTGAGGAGGAGAACCTGGTAACATCTTGTTACTGCTCTATGTTTACATTTAGTGATTGGCTTTGAAAGGATCACAGCCGATCACGTGCTAAACAGCCGCCGGCCAATGACTGTTTACCAGCGTCGGTGTCAAGCAGTGTTCCCGGGAACACACCACCACCGTTGTGCACGTGCAGCACGCTCGCGATCACGTGCATGTGCCGTGCAAAGTGGGGCGGTACTATCTGTGATCAGCCGTGACTTCATCACGACCGATCACGTGGTAAACAGCCATGCCCTATGGCTGTTAACCCCCCTCGGTGGCGAGCGGTGTCTCTGTGATATGTTGCCACCGAAGGTACAGGGCTGCGTGCACACCATAGCACACATGCCCTGTTTAAATGAACGGAAGTCATATGACGCCTGCCCAGAAGAAGAGCCGTGCCGCCTGGCCATCATATGATGGTCGGCGGGTGGCAAGCGGTTAAGGACTGAGCCTCTTTTTGAGATTTGTTGTTTACAAGTTAAAAACAGTTTTTTTGCTAGAAAATTACTTAGAACCCCAAACATTATACATTTTTTTTCTAACACCCTAGAGAATAAAATGGTGGTCGTTGCAATACTTTCTGTCACACCGTATTTGCGCAACGGTCTTACAAGCACACTTATTTAAAAAAAATACACTTTTGTGAATTATAAAATAAGACAACAGAAAAGTTAGCCCAATTTTTTTTATCTTGTGAAAGATAATGTTACACCAAGTAAATTGATACCCAACATGTCGCGCTTCAAAATTGTGCCCGCTTGTGGAATGGCGACAAACTTTTACCCTTAAAAATCTCCATAGGCAACGTTTAAAAAAATTTACAGGTTGCATGCTTTACCCCCCTCGGTGGCGAGCGGTGTCTCCGTGATATGTTGCCACCGAAGGTACAGGGCTGCGTGCACACCATAGCACACATGCCCCTTAAAAATCTCCATAGGCGACGTTTAAAAAAATTTACAGGTTTCATGCTTTGAGTTACAGAAGAGGTCTAGGGCTAGAATTATTGCTCTTGCTCTACCGATCGAAGCAATGCCTCACATGTGTGGTTTGAACACCGTTTTCATTTGCGGGAGCTACTCACATATGCATTCGCTTCTGCACATGAGCTCGGCGGGACAGGGCATGTTTAAAACATTTTTATTTATTTTACCTTTTATTTTTTATTTTTACACTGTTTTTTAAAAACATCCCTTGTAATAGAATAAAAGCATGACAGGACCTCTTAAATATGAGATATGGGGTCAAAAAGACCTCAGATCTCATATTTACACTAAAATGCAATAAAAATAAAAAAATAAAAAATTTGTCATTTAAAAAAATTATTTAAAAAAATGGCCCTTTAAGAGCTATGGGTGGAAGTGACGTTTTGACGTTGTTTCCGCCCTGCAATGTTATTGAGATGAGTGGGGGCCATACCCAGCAAGGGGTAACATCCGATCGCCTCCGACGCTGCCGATGGCTCCAGTAAGTGGCAGAGGGCACCGAAGTGTGGCGGTAGGGGGCTTCTCCCGCCACCGATAAAAGTGGTCTTGCGGTGAGTCTGCCGCAGAGACTACTCTTATCGGAAAGCGCACAGAAGAAGAGGATACCAAGGTTATGGCAGCTACCTGCTGCCATAACAACGATATTCCTCTTCAAAATTAGGACGTATATCGGCACGCGACGGTCCATAAGTGGTTAACACCCAAGGACCAATCCTGTTTGACAGGTGCATATCATTTACATTTTTGACAGCAAGGCCAATTCTTTCTTTTATCAAGAGTACCTCTAAAGGGTTACGGTGTGGAGGCACTACTGACACCCAAAGACCAATTTTTCCGCACATGTTACTTCTATCCATAGTCTGCGAAAGAGACACCGGAATTTATCCAAAAAATCTCTAATCTTGTTAACAGTGCACAAAATTGTGGTCTTATCATACAGACAGGCTCCCAAAGCTGTTGTTTATAAAATAAAGTGCAAAGCTTGAATGGAAAATTTTATTTTTTTGGCTTTATAAGGCTGGGTTCACACTTCCGTGAGAAGCGGCTCAAAGCAGGTTTCTAGGGCGTCCCTGTTCACCGATATAAGGATGCTTAAACACAATTTGAATATTTTTGGTGGAATCCATGCTAGTAAGCATGGTCCAATTGCAGACAACTATAGTGTATATAACTGGCGGAGATGGCGTGGGAGGCCACGCCTCCTGATGATGTGCATAGGGGCGGAGACCTCCGATACCATGTCACATCCATCTAGTGGAATGCACCAGGGAGCTACGAAGCAGCGGTGGCCATTTTTGAATCTAGGTGCCAGGACTGGACACCCTCTTTGTGAGTGCACATATATTTTTTACCTTTTGGCTTTAAATAGAGTTATGCTATGATGTTATCCATTGTCTTTTTCCTTTTCTGAGTTATACTGAGATGTGAATCCATTGTTCCTGGTTGGCGGTGCAGCAGTAGCCTGAAGCCTGTTGACCTACCTTAGTATATACTTAGAAGCAGGGCCGGATTAACATAGGGGCTGATGGAGCTGCAGCTCCAGGCCCCTGCCTTAAAATCGGCCCTCACAGATAGCAATATAAGCCCGACTTTCTCCTGCCCATAAACGTCTATGGGACAGGAGAAGCTGTGTGTAAATGTAGGGGTGTCTGGCTGCATCTGAGTTGGCTCACTGTGTTTAGTACAGCGTCACAGTGCACAGTTCCCCCCTACACAAATGGCTCTGCCTTCCCCCTCCCCTCTCTCTCTGTGTGCAGTGAAGGAGCCGTGTGGGCTGGGAAATTGTGAACAGAGCAGCCGGCAGATAGAAGGTGAACAGATATGTGAGTGATAAGCTTCCCATCCAAGTGTGAGCTCAGTGACTGGACTCTTATCTCCCTTCTCTCCCCCTCTTTTACCTTTATCTTCAGCAATGGCTCTTATAACTGCAGTCAATATGTAGATTTAGCTCTTTGTGCTTTTAGGTGGGTTCACACTCATTTGCTGTGTTTTGGCCCATTGCTGGTGTATCCGCAGTTTTCCTGCGTTTTACCCACAGTCCTATTGATTTCTATTAGGTTGCATGTTTTTTCTGAAAGCGCACCAAAATCAATAGGACTGCAAGCTAAAACTGCAGATACACAAGCAGTGCGCCCAAACTGCAGCACACCAGTGTGAGCCCAAAGGCTGTACACACCCCCCTCTATAGAACTTGGTCTGATCAATACTCCTGGCATTCATTTTACACACAGCCATACCATCCCAGATCAGGAGGGGTGGGGGCTCCAGGGATTTGTTTGACTATGCTGGCCCTGTCCCTTCTACCCATCCTGGAAGAGTCCTGGAGGAAGTGGCAGGCTGCTGGTGGCAAGTGGCACACTGTATCTGGTGGCAGGCTGCTAGTGGCAAGTGGCACACTGTATCTGGTGACAGGCTGTCAGTGACAAGTGGCACACTGTATCTGGTGGCAGGCTGCTAGTGGCAAGTGGCACATTGTATCTGGTGGCAGGCTGCTGGTGGCAAGTGGCACAATGTATCTGGTGGCAGGCTGCTAGTGGCAAGTGGCACACTGTATCTGGTGGCAGGCTGCTGGTGGCAAGTGGCACACTGTATCTGGTGGCAGGCTGCTGGTGGCAAGTGACACGCTGTATCTGGTGACAGGCTGTCAGTGGCAAGTGGCACACTGTATCTGGTGGCAGGCTGCTAGTGGCAAGTGGCCCACTGTATCTGGTGATAGGCTGCAGGTGACAAGTGGCACACTGTATCTGGTGGCAGGCTGCTAGTGGCAAGTGGCACACTGTATCTGGTGGCAGGCTGCTAGTGGCAAGTGGCACACTGTATCTGGTGACAGGCTGCTAGTGGCAAGTGGCACACTGTATCTGGTGACAGGCTGCTAGTGGCAAGTGGCACGCTGTATCTGGTGGCAGGCTGCTAGTGGCAAGTGGCACACTGTATCTGGTGACAGGCTGCTAGTGGCAAGTGGCACACTGTATCTGGTGACAGGCTGCTAGTGGCAAGTGGCACGCTGTATCTGGTGGCAGGCTGCTGGTGGCAAGTGACACACTGTATCTGGTGGCAGGCTGCTAGTGGCAAGTGGCACACTGTATCTGGTGATAGGCTGCAGGTGACAAGTGGCACACTGTATCTGGTGGCAGGCTGCTAGTGGCAAGTGGCACACTGTATCTGGTGGCAGGCTGCTGGTGGCAAGTAGCACACTGTATCTGGTGGCAGGCTGCTGGTGGCAAGTGGCACACTGTATCTGGTGACAGGCTGTCAGTGGCAAGTGGCACACTGTATCTGGTGGCAGGCTGCTAGTGGCAAGTGGCCCACTGTATCTGGTGATAGGCTGCAGGTGACAAGTGGCACACTGTATCTGGTGGCAGGCTGCTAGTGGCAAGTGGCACACTGTATCTGGTGGCAGGCTGCTGGTGGCAAGTAGCACACTGTATCTGGTGGCAGGCTGCTGGTGGCAAGTGGCACACTGTATCTGGTGGCAGGCTGCTGGTGGCAAGTGACACGCTGTATCTGGTGACAGGCTGTCAGTGGCAAGTGGCACACTGTATCTGGTGGCAGGCTGCTAGTGGCAAGTGGCACGCTGTATCTGGTGGCAGGCTGCTAGTGGCAAGTGGCCCACTGTATCTGGTGATAGGCTGCAGGTGACAAGTGGCACACTGTATCTGGTGGCAGGCTGCTAGTGGCAAGTGGCACACTGTATCTGGTGGCAGGCTGCTGGTGGCAAGTAGCACACTGTATCTGGTGGCAGGCTGCTGGTGGCAAGTGGCACACTGTATCTGGTGGCAGGCTGCTGGTGGCAAGTGACACGCTGTATATGGTGGCAGGCTGTCAGTGGCAAGTGGCACACTGTATCTGGTGGCAGGCTGCTAGTGGCAAGTGGCACACTGTATCTGGTGACAGGCTGCTAGTGGCAAGTGGCACACTGTATCTGGTGACAGGCTGCCGGTGACATGTGGCACACTGTATCTGGTGGCAGGCTGCTAGTGGCAAGTGGCACACTGTATCTGGTGGCAAGTGACACACTGTATCTGGTGGCAGGCTGCTAGTGGCAAGTGGCACACTGTATCTGGTGATAGGCTGCAGGTGACAAGTGGCACACTGTATCTGGTGGCAGGCTGCTAGTGGCAAGTGGCACACTGTATCTGGTGGCAGGCTGCTGGTGGTAAGTAGCACACTGTATCTGGTGGCAGGCTGCTGGTGGCAAGTGGCACACTGTATCTGGTGGCAGGCTGCTGGTGGCAAGTGACACGCTGTATCTGGTGACAGGCTGTCAGTGGCAAGTGGCACACTGTATCTGGTGGCAGGCTGCTAGTGGCAAGTGGCACACTGTATCTGGTGACAGGCTGCTAGTGGCAAGTGGCACACTGTATCTGGTGACAGGCTGCCGGTGACATGTGGCACACTGTATCTGGTGGCAGGCTGCTAGTGGCAAGTGGCACACTGTATCTGGTGGCAAGTGACACACTGTATCTGGTGGCAGGCTGCTAGTGGCAAGTGGCACACTGTATCTGGTGATAGGCTGCAGGTGACAAGTGGCACACTGTATCTGGTGGCAGGTTGCTAGTGGCAAGTGGCACACTGTAACTGGTGGCAGGCTGCTGGTGGTAAGTAGCACACTGTATCTGGTGGCAGGCTGCTGGTGGCAAGTGGCACACTGTACCTGGTGGCAGGCTGCTGGTGGCAAGTGACACGCTGTATCTGGTGACAGGCTGTCAGTGGCAAGTGGCACACTGTATCTGGTGGCAGGCTGCTAGTGGCAAGTGGCCCACTGTATCTGGTGATAGGCTGCAGGTGACAAGTGGCACACTGTATCTGGTGGCAGGCTGCTAGTGGCAAGTGGCACACTGTATCTGGTGGCAGGCTGCTGGTGGCAAGTAGCACACTGTATCTGGTGGCAGGCTGCTGGTGGCAAGTGGCACACTGTATCTGGTGGCAGGCTGCTGGTGGCAAGTGACACGCTGTATCTGGTGACAGGCTGTCAGTGGCAAGTGGCACACTGTATCTGGTGGCAGGCTGCTAGTGGCAAGTGGCACACTGTATCTGGTGACAGGCTGCTAGTGGCAAGTGGCACACTGTATCTGGTGACAGGCTGCAGGTGACATGTGGCACACTGTATCTGGTGGCAGGCTGCTAGTGGCAAGTGGCACACTGTATCTGGTGGCAAGTGACACACTGTATCTGGTGGCAGGCTGCTAGTGGCAAGTGGCACACTGTATCTGGTGATAGGCTGCAGGTGACAAGTGGCACACTGTATCTGGTGGCAGGCTGCTAGTGGCAAGTGGCACACTGTATCTGGTGGCAGGCTGCTGGTGGCAAGTGGCACACTGTATCTGGTGGCAGGCTGCTGGTGGCAAGTGACACGCTGTATCTGGTGACAGGCTGTCAGTGGCAAGTGGCACACTGTATCTGGTGGCAGGCTGCTAGTGGCAAGTGGCACAATGTATCTGGTGGCAGGCTGCTAGTGGCAAGTGGCCCACTGTATCTGGTGATAGGCTGCAGGTGACAAGTGGCACACTGTATCTGGTGGCAGGCTGCTAGTGGCAAGTGGCACACTGTATCTGGTGGCAGGCTGCTGGTGGCAAGTAGCACACTGTATCTGGTGGCAGGCTGCTGGTGGCAAGTGGCACACTGTATCTGGTGGCAGGCTGCTGGTGGCAAGTGACACGCTGTATATGGTGGCAGGCTGTCAGTGGCAAGTGGCACACTGTATCTGGTGGCAGGCTGCTAGTGGCAAGTGGCACACTGTATCTGGTGACAGGCTGCTAGTGGCAAGTGGCACACTGTATCTGGTGACAGGCTGCCGGTGACATGTGGCACACTGTATCTGGTGGCAGGCTGCTAGTGGCAAGTGGCACACTGTATCTGGTGGCAAGTGACACACTGTATCTGGTGGCAGGCTGCTAGTGGCAAGTGGCACACTGTATCTGGTGATAGGCTGCAGGTGACAAGTGGCACACTGTATCTGGTGGCAGGCTGCTAGTGGCAAGTGGCACACTGTATCTAGTGGCAGGCTGCTGGTGGTAAGTAGCACACTGTATCTGGTGGCAGGCTGCTGGTGGCAAGTGGCACACTGTATCTGGTGGCAGGCTGCTGGTGGCAAGTGACACGCTGTATCTGGTGACAGGCTGTCAGTGGCAAGTGGCACACTGTATCTGGTGGCAGGCTGCTAGTGGCAAGTGGCACACTGTATCTGGTGACAGGCTGCTAGTGGCAAGTGGCACACTGTATCTGGTGACAGGCTGCCGGTGACATGTGGCACACTGTATCTGGTGGCAGGCTGCTAGTGGCAAGTGGCACACTGTATCTGGTGGCAAGTGACACACTGTATCTGGTGGCAGGCTGCTAGTGGCAAGTGGCACACTGTATCTGGTGATAGGCTGCAGGTGACAAGTGGCACACTGTATCTGGTGGCAGGTTGCTAGTGGCAAGTGGCACACTGTATCTGGTGGCAGGCTGCTGGTGGTAAGTAGCACACTGTATCTGGTGGCAGGCTGCTGGTGGCAAGTGGCACACTGTACCTGGTGGCAGGCTGCTGGTGGCAAGTGACACGCTGTATCTGGTGACAGGCTGTCAGTGGCAAGTGGCACACTGTATCTGGTGGCAGGCTGCTAGTGGCAAGTGGCCCACTGTATCTGGTGATAGGCTGCAGGTGACAAGTGGCACACTGTATCTGGTGGCAGGCTGCTAGTGGCAAGTGGCACACTGTATCTGGTGGCAGGCTGCTGGTGGCAAGTAGCACACTGTATCTGGTGGCAGGCTGCTGGTGGCAAGTGGCACACTGTATCTGGTGGCAGGCTGCTGGTGGCAAGTGACACGCTGTATCTGGTGACAGGCTGTCAGTGGCAAGTGGCACACTGTATCTGGTGGCAGGCTGCTAGTGGCAAGTGGCACACTGTATCTGGTGACAGGCTGCTAGTGGCAAGTGGCACACTGTATCTGGTGACAGGCTGCAGGTGACATGTGGCACACTGTATCTGGTGGCAGGCTGCTAGTGGCAAGTGGCACACTGTATCTGGTGGCAAGTGACACACTGTATCTGGTGGCAGGCTGCTAGTGGCAAGTGGCACACTGTATCTGGTGATAGGCTGCAGGTGACAAGTGGCACACTGTATCTGGTGGCAGGCTGCTAGTGGCAAGTGGCACACTGTATCTGGTGGCAGGCTGCTGGTGGCAAGTAGCACACTGTATCTGGTGGCAGGCTGCTGGTGGCAAGTGGCACACTGTATCTGGTGGCAGGCTGCTGGTGGCAAGTGACACGCTGTATCTGGTGACGGGCTGTCAGTGGCAAGTGACACGCTGTATCTGGTGACAGGCTGTCAGTGGCAAGTGGCACACTGTATCTGGTGGCAGGCTGCTAGTGGCAAGTTGCACACTGTATCTGGTGACAGGCTGCGAGTGGCAAGTGGCACACTGTATCTGGTGGCAGGCTGCTAGTGGCAAGTGGCACACTGTATCTGGTGGCAGGCTGTGGTTGGCAAGTGGCACACTGTATCTGGTGGTAGGCTGTGGTTGGCAAGTGGCACACTGTATCTGGTGGCAGGCTGCTGGTGGCAAGTGGCACACTGTATCTGGTGGCAGGCTGCCAGTGGCAAGTGGCACACTGTATCTGGTGGTAGGCTGTGGTTGGCAAGTGGCACACTGTATCTGGTGGCAGGCTGCTGGTGACAAGTGGCACACTGTATCTGGCGGCTAGCTGCTGGTGGCAAGTGGCACACTATCTGGTGGAAGGCTGCTGGTGGTAAGTGACACACTGTATCTGGTGGTAGGCTGTGGTTGGCAAGTGGCACACTGTATCTGGTGGCAGGCTGCTGGTGGCAAGTGGCACACTGTATCTGGTGGCAGGCTGCCGGTGGCAAGTGGCACACTGTATCTGGTGGCAGGCTGCCGGTGGCAAGTGGCACACTGTATCTGGTGGTAGGCTGTGGTTGGCAAGTGGCACAATGTATCTGGTGGTAGGCTGCTGGTGGCAAGTGGCACACTGTATCTGATGGCAGGCTGCTGGTGGCAAGTGGCACACTATCTGGTGGAAGGCTGCTGGTGGTAAGTGACACACTGTATCTGGTGGTAGGCTGTGGTTGGCAAGTGGCACACTGTATCTGATGGAAGGCTGCTGGTGGCAAGTGGCACACTGTATCTGGTGGCAGGGAGCTGGTGGCAAGTGGCACACTGTATCTGGTGGCAAGTGGCACAATGTATCTGGTGGCAGGCTGCTGGTGGCAAGTGACACACTGTATCTGGTGGCAGGCTGCTGGTGGCAAGTGGCACACTGTATCTGGTGGCAAGTGGCACAATGTATCTGGTGGCAAGTGGCACACTGTATCTAGTGGCAGGCTGCTGGTGGCAAGTGGCACACTGTATCTGGTGACAGGCTGTCGGTAGCAAGTGGCACACTGTATCTGGTGAAAGGCTACTGTTGGCAAGTGGCACACTGTATCTGGTGGCAGGCTGCTGGTGGCAATTGGCACATTGTACCTTTTGGCAGGCTGTGGGTAGCAAGTGGCACACTGTATCTGGTTGCAAGTGGCACACTGTATCTGGTGGCAGGCTGCTGGTGGCAAGTGACATGCTGCATCTAGCGGCAGGCAACTGTGGAAAGTGATACTCTACATCTGGTGGCAGGCTATGGGTGGCAAGTGACAAGCTGCATCTGGTGGCAAGTGACAAGCTCAGGTCCCACTGATTCTGCATGATGGTGAGTTGAACTATTTCACTATATATTACAATGTGGTAACTGAAATAATGGAATTTGATCATCCTGACACCATATCAAGCATGGTGTCAGGATGATTGATTTTAAGTACTAACACCAGCCATTTGCCTGACAAATCACCTCCACCACCGATTTCCCTGCCAACCCCGAGACTACATCCCCCACCCTCATCTTTTTTTGGGAAGAGGGGGTTGTCTCTGAATGACAGTTTGGAAATGTGGTCTCCCTATGTTGCTGCTGGTGAGAGATCGCATAGCAGGTGGTATTGGTGGTGTTGCTGCTGCTCAGAGGCTGCACAGCTGGTATTACTGGTGAGAGTTTATTTAATTCGTTTTAGCGAAAAATTGTTTGCATTTTCATTTTGTTTCCATAAAAAGGCCCACCGAAATCCTCAGCACCAGGCCCATGATGCTCTTAATCTGGCCCTGCTTAGAAGATCCATATCAGATCAGCGGGTGAGTGCATACCCTGGTGGGGGCACAGATGGTGAATTGGAGTAGAGTATTTGTGGATGCACGGAGAACTTTTTAAAGGCATTTTTATAAGGATAGAACAGCTGCACAGTCGCCATTGAGACATTACATATGTTTGATCGACTTGTATGCACTTTACTGACTTACTTTTTGCACTTTAATAATATTTAATGCAGAATATCTAAAAAAAACTTTTGTCGGTCATTCAAAAAAATTGCTATTTTTAGCTCATGTTGTATTTGCCCAGTATACACTTTTCTGAGTATGCTTTAGTGGCGTATCATCCATGGGTGCAGGGTGTTCTCTGCACACGGGCCCCGAGGGGGGGCCCACTGTTACCCACACAGCACATACGGATGATCCCCTGGTTGACGGTCAGGGACGATTGGTGAGGTGGGAGGGAAATCTGCAAGTACTGATCTCCCTGTATAGCTTTCAGTGAAGCATCTGACAGCCGCTTCTCCTCTAACTCCTGCGGCTGGCAGTTGAAATGCCATACAGGGAGATCAGTGCTTGCAGCTGTCCCTCCTGCGGCACTGATCATCCCGTCTGCCCCCTGTATCCTCCTGCAGGCTCCGGCCCCCCACTGTGTCCTACCCTGGGCTCCGGGCCCCCTCGATGTCATCCTCCTCCTCTGCCCCCCTCACCCCCCCGCAGCCGACTTCCCTCCTCTCCTCTGCTGTCTGAGGATCTGTCAGGATGGAGAGCAGAGGGGAGCAGAGGAAGGGGCCGGTAAATATGTGATTTACCAGCCCCTTCCTTTTCTGAATTGGACACAGTGAGCGATCGCTACTGATCACTCCTGTGTCCTCTGATAAAAATAAATACATACAAATAAAAAACTACTGACACCATCCATTGCCCTACTGACATTGTCCACTGCCCATACCCCCCACCCCTTTTCCCAGAAGCACTGTGAAAAAAAATATAAAAAAAAATTGTAAAAAATAATAATTAAAACAAAATAGTAAAAAAAAAATAGATAATAAAATAATAAAAACAAAATAATACTGACACTGTCCACTAAAATTTGTTTTGAAAAATAAATACAAAAATAAATTGTAAAAAATAATTAATAAAATTAAATTGTAAAAAATTAAAAAAATTCTGATACTGTCCATTGCACTACTGAGACTATCCATTGCCCTACTGACACCAGCCAAAGCATTTGATATATTAAAAAAAGTACAAAAAAAAATAACTTGTAAAAAAATAATAAAAAAAAATAAATAGTAAAGATAAAAAATTACTGACACCATCCACTGCTCTACTGACACCATCCTGCACATGCTACCCACCGCACTGCTCACCTGCACATTCTACCCACCTCCATACACTTCGCACTCCTCTCCTGCACATACTACCCTCCTCTATACACTCTGCATTTCTAAACTGCACATACTACCCACCTCCATACAATCCGCACTCCTCTCCTGCACCTACTACCCACCTCCATACACTCCGTACTCCTCTCCTGGACATACTACCCACCGCTGTGCACTGTACATTTCCTATTTAACATTACGACATTCTGCGCTGCATGTAAGTCATCTCAGCCTCTATTAAACCACACCCCATTTAAGTCATGCCCAATATGTAGCGCAATTTAAGCCACGCCCACATTTCTCAGTGGCACTCCACTTTTTTTTTTAAATCAACGTCTAGGGCCCCTTTTTATCTTGTTCACGGACCTACTAATTTCATGATACGCCCCTGGTATACTTGTAACTGAATATATCGCTTAGTATCATTTATCTCCCTAATATGTCACAGCTAAGGTGTGTACTGATTGCTGTCCTATCATCATCCTCTTATAACTGTACTGTACATCCCCAGATCTTCATTTGCTAATTTTCTTCATGCATTTACTAATCTTTTTCAAAGTCATATGGGTGGGATCTCATATGACATTGCTTTCAGCACAAAATACACAAGATTGTAGAAACAGGTCAATCTGAAAAAACGGATCTCAGGCACTTTGATTAATGATGGTGTGTTGATGGATAGCACTGGTGTTTATAATGACACATTAGGAGGATTTTCTATCAGAGACATCTCCATCAATTTGGGACTATTCCTAAGGCAACTTTTTTGGCTCCCTCTTCTTTTCCCATTTTTTGGCCAGGATGCAACAATAGAAAATAAAATGCTCTGACTCAAAATTATTTGGATGTAATCAATTTATATTTCATCCTACAGCTTTCCTGAGGAAGAGAGACAGAAATAAAGGTTCTATTTTTGTCCTCTCCAGGACTTGGACAGATTTGATTTAATAAAAGATTTCAATTTATTTTTATGCAATTTATCTTACTTATTTGTTTGATAATGAAGGCATATATGCAATTAAGACAATCCTTTGAGCAATGGTAGGAATTCACAACAACTTTGAAAGACGTTGCTCAACTCCTGGAGGAGAATGAGCCCCATTTAGAAAAATATCATAAACAGCAGACTATTTACACATGCTCAGGATCTGGAGAGCAACTGTCCTGCATTTAAACCTAAAATGCCCAGCCTTGCAAACCAACTTAAGTGTTTGAGCTTTATTAAAACAAACTACAAAGGAGAATGAACAATTGTCATTGGAGAAAACATCAACTTTTAATTTGACTTGTCCATAGCTTCAGACTTTGTTTAATTAGAAACAAATCATAGTATAGTTATTAAATCATCAGATAAGAAAACACTGATATAATGAAAAAAACATTACAAGGCTATGGGGTTGATTTTGTGGAATTCACCAACTAACGTGGATAGCTCATGCCAGTCTCTATTTTGTGTTATATAACACTAGGAGGTTTATTTACTAAAGGCAAATATACTGCGCACTGCAATGTCACTACAAGTACACTTGCGACAGAGCTTATTAAATGAGGTAAGGCTTCACTTTGCAAAGAATGCTCAATCATAAGCAAGGAAAATAAAAAGAGCATTTTTGCTTGTACATGATTTGATGATAGAAACCAGCAGAGCTACCCCTCATTTCAGTGCTTCCGCTCAGATCTAGAGCAAATGCACTTGAAGTGCACTTGCAGTGCACAGTATATTGCTATAGAACACATAATAGAGACTGGCATGAGCCAATATCCTCCACTTTAGCTGGGGAATTCCACAAACAGTTTTGAATATACTCCAACGAGACATATGATAATGCCATTATTTACAAAGATACTTTTGAACATTTGAATAGTAAATTTCCAAAAACTCCCACATTATATGCACTTCCATAGACCTACAAAAGCCTTATAAGACCTCTGGGATGTCCTATAATTTCAGGCATTGGATCTCAAGTAGAATTTGCCGGTCACCTGAATGATAGCTACCTCAAGCTGCATGTGGTAGTTTCCCTTATTATATTAAGGATATGATTGATTTGCTCAAAACTTCGGAAGAAATTCACATTCCACCAGAAGCAATTCTGGTGGCAATTGCTATTGACACTCTGTGCTCTAGTATACCTCAAACCTTAACTGAGTAAAACTCTTTGTTAATGTGTTACTAAACCCACCATATTAAAATCAGTCTGTATATGCATTAAAGCATGCTTGTTATACTCACTGTGGAAGAGATAAATTCTCTGCATTGTGTAAAAAGGTGTTTGATCCCGTCTTCTCTAAACTTCCCCTTCTTTTACTGTCCCCAATCCATCTTCTGAGAGCACAGAGCCTTAGGAGGCACTCTGCACATGCCCAGTTTGATGTGTATTGCTGGAGAGGTTTTTTTTTTTTTTTAGGGAGGCAAATGTGATCAGCACAGGGTCAATCAGCACTGTCCATACAGAGGGTCAGGGGTCATACAGCCTCATAGGATAGTCAGAGGAGAATGAAAACTCCTCCTACGAGCTTTAACCAGTGCTCAGCCGGGCACTGATGTAAGTCACAAGACTGCAATCGTCTTTAAATAAAGTGGGTGCCGTTTCCGTCAGTAAACAAAACAGTAGTAAATACAGTATATGATTTAGTAAAATTGTAGTAAAAGTAAAATTGTTTACATGCATAGATATCACTAACAGTTGCCAATTTAAAAAAGATACATAAACAAGGAATATTGGTACATAGATGTAATAGCAGTCATAGTACATGGCTATCATACTACCCAACGCGTTTCACGAGATCCAGCTCACTCTTCAGGGGTGGATGTGTGTAACAATGTACCTAGGATGAAAAAGTATATATTTGGCAATATGGCACAGTATTAATTATAAAGGCACAGGGTAGGAGGGGTTATGGGTCCCCATACTCACCACTGACCTTGACCATGGCTACAGGTGTGCAGCTCCAAGAGGGCGGCAGCAGGTGCCTCACCAGGGAGCTGAGGGGGCGGAGTCAGATGGGACTCTGCCAGGGGCCAAACGGAGAGCAGGCATGGCATGGGTGTAGTGATGTATCCTAGAGACCTTGTTAGTCCATAAAGATTATAGGCTGTGAACATAAGTATGTTTGTCAGGCATCTAAAGTAATGAAGTAAAATCAATAAGTATTAGCATAAAGATATGTATCTATGTATGAAAGGCCTGGGCCAAAGATGGTAGGGACATGAAGATGGTTAAAAACATAGGATAGCAAAGGGATACGAACAAGTGACAGGATGGGAAAGGAGAGAGAGGTGGACTGTGATTGTGTAATAGTAGTGTACTGTATGTATCTATGAATGAAAGGCCTGGGCCAAAGATGGTAGGAACATGAAGATGGTTAGAAACATAGGATAGCAAAGGGATACGAACAAGTGACAGGATGGAAAGGAGAGAGAGGTGGACTGTGATTGTGTAATAGTAGTGTACTGATGTATCCCTAGAGACCTTGTTAGTCCATAAAGAGTATAGGCTATAAACATGAGTATGTTTG
Organism: Aquarana catesbeiana; assembly: GCF_042186555.1. Lineage (NCBI taxonomy): Eukaryota > Metazoa > Chordata > Amphibia > Anura > Ranidae > Aquarana > Aquarana catesbeiana. The sequence continues at coordinate 416,496,755 of NC_133324.1, forward strand.
TCAGGCATCTAATGTAGTAAAGTGAAGTCAATGAGTATTGACATAAAGATATGTGTAGATAAGTAAAAGGCCTGGGCCAAGGATGGTAGGGACATGGAGATGGTGGTATCTACATGTATAAACAACCACTTTGATGCTATACTAGCTATTCATCCTCCAACACATTTTTTAACCCAGTATTGTTGTATACCCTGGCTCCTTGTTGTGCGATTCTTTGGTTGGCGTTAGCGTTTTCTGTCTCACACTGGGAGCTGAAATAGGTATAAAGGGAGGCTTTTCTGTGACTCCCGCTGTCCCCATCTGCTTTTGGGCGGATGGAGATGCCTACACATTGAGGTTTGAAACCCCTTTGATAAAATTGGAAAGATGAAATCGATCATGGAACGATCTCATGGTGTATAGAATAGATCTACATATACTGCGCTCTAATGTCCAGCATAGTATTTGGGAAGGATTTGTACTGAGCGGCTCACTGGTTTACAGTGTCTTCCGCACAGCTTTTTGGCATTTCCAATCCATTTTTGTTCCTTTGGCTGAACACTGTCAGCTTGGAAACCTGACACTAAGTCACTGGATGAGAGGATATTGATGGCAGTTATGTGAAACAGCAAGTTTTTTTTTTATATACAACTTGGACAACACACATCTTTAATAAATTCTTTGGAAAATAGTACTACTCTATGTGGAGCCTGTCTTTTTTTCCTTATATACGCTGATGATGTGGATTTCCAAGCTGGCCCAGCAGTAAATCAGTGGGAGATCGTGAATGCTTATTATCTGCAACTTTGTGGTGAGTTTGAACCCCAGAGGGGCGTGTGGAGCACGAGTTTGAATACAGTGATTGGTGCACTATCCGACCATCTCCACTTCTTTATTCACTTATGAAGCTAGCCACGAACTTTACCTTCACATTTATCCACTTGTCAGATTTGCAATTTAATGTTTAGCGACTTTATGTGCATTTACCCTATATGCAATTGTGTCAGTTCTCAGCACTTGTCAGATCTGCGATTTAATGTTTAGCGACTTTATGTGCATTTACCCTATATGCAATTGTGTCAGTTCTCAGCAATTTGACAGGAGCGCCGCTTTGATATTATGTGTCTTTTCACATTTGTTTGTTTAATGTGACAGACTGTTGTATTTCATATTCATACATATCTTTATGCTAATTCTTATTGATTTTACTTCATTACTTTAGATGCCTGACAAACATACTTATGTTCACAGCCTATACTCTTTATGGACTAATGAGGTCTCTTGGGATACATCACTACATCAGTACACTACTATAACACAATCACAGTCCACCTCTCTCTCCTTTCCCATCTTGTCACTTGTTAGTATCCCTTTGCTATCCCTTGTTTCTAACCATCTCCATGTCCCTACCATCTTTGGCCCAGACCTTTCATTCATATATACATATCTTTATGCTAATACTTATTGATTTTATTTCATTACTTTAGATGCCTGACAAACAAACTTATGTTCACAGCCTATACTCTTTATGGACTAACAAGGTCTTTAGGGATACATCACTACACCCATGCCATGCCTGCTCTCTGTTTGGCCCCTGGCAGGGTCCCATCTGACTCCACCCCTTCAGCTCCCTGGTGAGGCACCTGCTGCCACCATCTTGGAGCCACACACCTATAGCCATGGTCAAGCTCAGTGGTGAGTATGGGGACTCATAACCCCTCCTACCCTGTGCCTTTATAATTAATACTGTGCCATATTGCCAAATATATACTTTTTCATCCTAGGCACATTGTTACACACATCCTCCCCTGAAGAGCGAGCTGGATCTCGCAAAATGCGTCAGACAGTATGATGCCCATGTACTATGACTGCTATTACATCTATGTACCAATATTCCTATTTTATGTATTTTTTTTTAAATTGGCAACTGTTGGTGATATCTATGCATGTAAACAATTTTACTTGAATAAACCATATACTGTATTTACTACGGTTTTGTTTACTGACGGAAATGGTACCCACTTCATTTAAAGTCCCAGGGTGAATCCTTCGTTTTATTATATGTTACAGGGATGGAAGTGGTTTACTGCGGACACCAGATCTTTCCCTCTTTTCAAGACTGCTATATACTGCTGATGAGAAAAGATATTTAGCAGTTTATATTTATTAAAATAATTGCATTTCCATGTTTTGTGTACTGTGGAAGACCAGATATAGTGACTGCCAGGTCCTGGGTTTAGTAACACTTTAAGGAATGTGTTCAACCAGGATGGCCATACAACAAGTTTGTCCAACACTTACTTAAACATATTTTGACTTGGGATGTAATTGTATTCCAAAGCTGTTACTACCTTCAGGTGCAGGAGGTTGTGATGGGAACTTATTGTGCAAGAGTAGCTCCAGGTTTAAATGAAGACTTAAGTTACAAACCCTTTCTCAGGATCAGAACTATGGCAAATTAACGGATGCTACTGATTGAGGAATTACATCTGCCTTCATCACTGGTGAAAGTGTTTTGTCTGCTCCACCCACTTTCTTGCCTGTATGCTAAGCATATACATGCTTCTATATTCTTCAGCAGGTCAAGTGTTGTGGAGATGTGGGGTGGACTGTGGGTAGCACCAATATCCTATGTCTTTTTAGCATCCTACCCTGTCAGTCATACAGTGATGTTGAAAACGTGATAAAGGTATACAGGGAGTAAGGTGGGAAACCAGATGCTTGATACTCTCTATAAGGCTTGGTCTATGCCTTTCTGGGACTGTCCTGTTGGTATACAGTCCCTTTTTTGTAGATTGCTGATAAATATGGGTGCTAGTTTACATTATTGATCAAAGTATTGCGGTTTAATATGTGGGTTAGTTTATATTATTTATTGACGTTTGGGGTTTGTTGTAGTGATTTAAAGTGGTTGTTAAGCCACTACACTATAAACATACAATCCCATCTGTAAAATAACATTATGTGCCCCAGTGTCTATGTTATATAAAAAAGATGTCGATTTGTACCTTATATCAGAGCGTTTCCCGACGCTCACATGACCCCTCGGCTCTCTCCTCTACCCAGCTGACAGCTATAGCGGGAGGGACCGAGAACTCCCGCTGACATCAGTCGGGGACAAGAGAGAGCCGAGGAGTCAAGTGAGTGCCAGGAGATGCTCTGAGATAAGGTAAAAAATTGCATCTTTGTTATATAACACAGACACTGGGGCACATAATGTTATTTTTCAGAGGGGCTTGTGTTTATAGTGTAGTTATGATAGCAGCAGGAGGGGAGGGCTGGGGAGTGGACAGAGCTGACAAGCGGGGGGAGGGGGAGAAGAGGAAAGAGGAGGACAGAGCAGGGCTGTGGATGACAGAGGCACGTCAACTGACCAGTGACCAGTATCAGGGGCTCAGCAGCCATGATAAACTGTGGCCAGTTTATGGAGGGAGGGCAGAAACTTGCAGGATCAGCCAGGTTTTTAGATGATGGAAGGGGCCAAATTACACAGCACAAGCAATGTTCTGTTATTCATGTTTCAAGGGAACAGGATCTGTTTTTTTTTCTATTTTAGGTAACAAACACTTTAACTGGACTGTTTGCTCTGGTTGAAGCATTTTTGATAAAGCTTTTCTATCTTAGGGGAGAAGCTCTATGAACTATAGATTGAAATAATCTGAGTAACTCTTTATTGGATAACTATATATTGCTATCCTTGATAGAGTAATGTTCCTTAGTATATTCATGGGCATAAATGGTATATATATATCTCTATATATATCTATATATATATATCTATATATATAGATATATATCTATATATATAGATATATATCTATATATACACAATTTGTACGGGATCTTGAGCTACATGTAATTTTGTGTATTGCAAAGGATACCCAATCACACGTGAGGACAAAAATGCATTTTTGCTTGAACATGATTGTAGTCAGCAAAGCCCCACCTCATTAAGCAAAGGGAAAATCTCTTGTAAAGCAAAAATTCCCTTGGAAAGTGAATAGCCTATTAGTGAATAGCCTAAACGCATCATACTTAGGTATCAGAGTTAGGAGGTTAAGCCAAATGTTATAGGGACAGAGATAAAAGATTCAGGTCCAAATTTTATCGAACAACTCTCTGATTATCAACACTGAGCACAGAAAAATGTATTATCCAAAAATGTTCTTGACAAATGATGGTTCTTGACCAATGTTGATTGACACATTACACCATGGTTTTTTTTCCAATTTCTTTTATTAAAAAAATGTTCTATTACACATTTATTTACTGTAAATTTCAGGCAAAGTGTATTGATTCATGTATCGATCGTACTGTGAACTTCAGTTTAGGTAGTCAGACATTCAATCTCCCATACATGCTGTGTTTGAGTAAGATAAGTAAGTTAGACAGATAACACATATGCATCTAGTCCAATAAATCCTCTATTGATAGCTGTGCTGCAATTCCATTAAAAAAAAGGATTTGTTTTTTTTAAATGTGCTAGTGTTAAATACTGTACACCTTTGCTTTTTATTAAGTCTATTAATGCCCACAGTTTGTCAGACTAATATGTGTTTCTTTCTTGTTATGTATATTGTCCAAAATTCACCCATTTTGGAGTATGCTTTTTCCAAAAGTAGTTACTATTATTACCAGTGGTAGGTAACTTACCGGGTGGAACCTGCAGACAGGGGGTTATCAGAATCTAGAAACCCGAAATGTAACAATAAGGGGGCCCCCAGGTACTGCTCCCTTATGTGAATGAGTAAGGGCTACTTTGCATCACTATTCATCCACAAGAAATATATAAACAGTACAATAAAAACCACACACACACACACATTTTGACAAGTCTTGTAGTATGATGTAGATCTAAAGTACATCAATCATGATGCCTGGCACATGCAGAAAGAAAAAAACTTGATCATGCAATCCCTTAACTCGACCACTGTTGGCCACTCCTGACAGCTTCGGCAGATGACAGCTGATACAAATAAAGGGAAGTAATCTGGGTGACACGGTATACCATATTTGGTCAATTACATCACCTGGGAGACCTTGCACTGTTATTATTATCTAAACTGACACTTTTTTTGAGTAGACCAACACACGCATAGATAAAAACTTATATCCTAAATGCACAAATTCCTAACAAAGATAGAAAAACTTTTTATTTTTACAAATTTGCATTTCTCATTAAAAAGTGCATGAGAAAATACAAACAAGAACATTTACCAACGTGAACCATTTTGTAGTCAAATTAAACTAAATAATCCAGACAAGGACATTTCCAGAGCTATAAATATTTAATCATACACACAATCTCCATGTGAAAGACCAATTTTTAGATATGGCCTCAACTATTGCCGGTCGTTTGATAAAAATGAATTTGAGCTAATAAAAAGTGAAAGTGAATTTGGAAGTGCAGTCGCTGTAAATCTGAGGGGAAGATCTGAAATCAGGGGAAGCTCTGCTGATTTTATCATCCAATCTTGTGCAAGCAAAAATGCTGTTTTTTATTTTCCTTGCATGTCCCCCTTGGATCTACAGCATCTGCACTTCCAAGTGCACTTGCAATGCAAAGTAGATTTGCCTTTAGTAAATAAACCCCCCAGTCTCCTAAACATGAAGTGCTGTCAGTTATTCACCTGGTGTGTCTACCATTCTCCTTAAACACTAATCCCATTTTCCTACTCCCTTATCACGCTGTAATCTCGTACATAAAATTCAATTCTACAATCAGACCTATATGTGTTTTCCATTCCTCAGAAAGTGTTATCTCCTTCTTTTAATCATAGTCCGGAATGCTGACAAGTTCACTATCAATTCACAAGGTATGATATTTGCTCCTTTTTATATACCTACTGTATAACGAATACATGGTGGAGGGTATAGATTAACCACTTCAGCCCTGGAAGATTTTACCCTCTTCCTGACCAGAGCACCGTTGCTCTAGCACTGTAAGAGCAATGCTACTGATCTACATATACCATATAGTAAAATTTAGATTTTTTTACAATATAGCAAACAGTAAATGGCACCAGCTCATAATTTCTCATCTTGGGAGTAAGTGAGCATCTCCTCCTCACTCAAACTCACCACTGCCCATAAGTCCACAAAAGACAGGAAAGCAGATCATATTTTGTGTTATGTTATGAAACCGGACACAGCCAGGTAGCAAATGCAGACATATCATGCACATTAGTACACCAATACACACTTTGTATGTCATTGATTATATGTATTATTTAGCTTTTCGTGTTCATGTGATTTAGAAAAGCAATATACATGTACAGGCATACCCCACTTTTAAGTACAGATTTTATTTACTAAAGCTGAAAAGTGCAAAATCAGGCTCACTTCTGCATAGAAACCAATGAGCTTCTAACCCCAGCTTATTCAATTAAGCTTTGGTAATAAAACCTGGAAGCTCATTGGTTTATATGCAGAAGTGAGACTGATTTTTCACTTTCCAGCTTTAGTAAATAAACCCCATTGTGTACTTAAAAGTGGGGTATGCCTGTACATACTGATTTTGAGGTGAATTTCCATTTACTTTTTTGCTTGTAGCTTGAGTTTATATAACTGGTAACCAGTGTTATTTTTACACACAATAGTTTAACAGTGCCAAAGTTTAAATAAAAAAATTAAAATGGATAATATTTACTTTTGACTACCAGGGCTAGACTTACAGTATAGAATGTTGTCTGGACCTTACGCTATGTGATTCCCCAAGGCTCTTCTTATAATGTGCAAGACTGTGCAGCTTATGTAAACCTTATGGAATACTTACCATCCAAAGTGCTCCTTTCCAACAAACTCTGCTATACCCACTTGTCACTGCAGCTGCCATCTTCTTCCAGGTCTGGGTCTACAGTCTTCTTTATTGGTTGGTCACCAATGACATAAATCCTATGCATGAGTGGGTGAGCTACTTGATTTTGGTCCCTGGCTCTTTTCTCCTGCTCTATACAGCTGTCAGTGTAAAATTAGAAGATTGCTAGCAGGGTTAGAAAGATATTTCATGGCAAGAGACACATTTGGTCCATATCAAAAATCTATTTTCATTCCTTCTTTGATAGAGTGCATCCTGTGTTACCTCCTCTCCAGTTTCTCTTCACCTGTTTTATTGCATAAAACCTTGGGTGCTTTGGGTCACAATCATGTTTTTTTTTTCTCACATATAGTTTGCTCTTTGTCCATCCCACATACTGCATAGGGCAACTGCATCCTAGTAAATGCACCACCAATTTGGTATTGCATGTAATACACTGATTAATATCTCATTGTTTACTTGTAAGTGAATTGAATCTATCTGATATATTTAGTTGTTCTTGAGGAGTTCCTAAATCCTCACCAGCTGGACAAGAAAAAGCCCCTCATATTCCCAAACCAATTTAATTGGATTTTTTCTTCCCTGATAAAAGGCTTTCTGATCTGCTGTCTGATGCCCTGTACACACGATCGGACATTGATCGGACATTCCGACAACAAAATCCATGGATTTTTTCCGACGGATGTTGGCTCAAACTTGTCTTGCATACACACGGTTGCACAAAGTTGTCGGAAAAAAACGATCGCTCTGAACGCGGTGACGTAAAACACGTACGTCGTGACTTTAAACAGGGCAGTAGCCAATAGCTTTCGTCTCTTAATTTATTTTGAGCATGCGTGGCACTTTGTGTGTCGGATTTGTGTACACATGATTGGAATTTAAACGATCGGATTTTGTTGTCGGAAAATTTTATAGCCTGCTCTCAAACTTTGTGTGTCGGAAATTCCGACGGAAAAAGTTCGATGGAGCCCACACATGATCGGAATTTCTGACAACACAATCCGATTGCACTTTTTCAGTCAGAAAATCCGACCGTGTGCACAGGGCATAATTGTTCTCTTTTTTTTGTATAAAGAAACTTCAGTTTTACTGTTAGAATTTTAGGACTTTATCTCCTTGCAGGGTATGCCAATTATTTTATAATCCTATTAACCCCTTACACAGCTTTATTATAATCTGTAATAAAAGGGACATTGTTGTTCATACACTTTTTTGTCCCCTGCTTCATGTTCATAAGTTCTCCACAGCTTCTTTTAATGCCTTTCTAACCATATTTTTACTACATCCTTTCTCTTGAAATCTTAGGCATTTTCTTCCTCTGCTCCTTGAATGTTTCCAATTTTATGAAATTTCATTTTAAACTTTAAAATTGGCCTTTAGGGATATTTTCTATGCATTTTTAGGATGACAGCTTTATGCATTTAGTAGACCATTACAATCCGTTGGCTTCTGAAATGTTCTAGTTATAAATTAAGCCCCTTTTAGTTTAATTTTAGTCCAAAAAATGTAACACAATATTGGTTGTACTTGTTACTAATTTCTAAATTACATTCTGGACTATCCATCTATTTCAAAAATAGTTTAAAGACTCCTCAAACCCCTCTCTAGCCAGTTTTACAGTTGTCAATGTAAATAGATTAGCATGTCCTGGGGAGAATTTACAGCCCATGGCCAACCCCTTAATCTGTACATAAAAATCATTGTTGAACCAAAAAAAGTATTCATATATGTACTGTATATTATCAGACTTTAATGCTTTCTTAAAGTGCATCTGTGTCCAAAAAAAAAAAAAAAAACATTTAACAATTTACAAATTCATAACAATCAGGAGAAAGAACTTTTAAATAAGTCATGCCTGACATTTCTAGCTGCTTTTAATGTGAAGTTATTCTTCTCAGATCTTAAAAGATTACAAAAAAAAAGAATCAGGTTTGGGTTGTTTTTTTAATAGCCTCTAGTTGTTTACTTGAATGACAGCCTGGAAAGATTATGTTGCAATAGGATCAAAGTGCCTGTGTTGGGAATTTTTAAATCAATTTCTTACAATAAAATCGTATTGCTTTCACCTGACCATTGTCACATGTGTACAAACATGGAGTGGGACTCTATAAAGGTACCCAGAAAAAGTAGAAAATTGCAAAAAAAATCTCTTTATTCAATACAATTAAAATGTGAACACAATATAAAAGATTGCAATCAATTACACCAAGGGTTTAACCACATCAGCCCAGGAAGGTTTTACCCCCTTAATGACCAGAGCATTTTTTGCAATTTGGCACTGCGCTGCTTTAACTGGTAATTACACGGTTATGCAACGCTGCACCTAAACCAAATTTGCGTCCTTGTTTTCCCACAAATAGAGCTTTCTTTTGCTGCTATTTGATCACCATTGGGATTTTTATTTTTTGCGATTTAAATAAAATAAAAAAAACATTTTTAAAAGTAGACACCCCAAGCGATTTGATGAGAGGCATGTTGGGTCCATGGAATATTTTATGTTTTGCCACAAATTTTGGGAAAATTACAACATTTTTATTTTTGTATTTTTTTACAAAAAGTTGTCACATAAATGATCTATTTCTCAAACATGCCTTGGGTATATGTGAAATTACACCCCAAAATATATTCTGCTGCTTCTCTTGAGTATGGGGATACCACATGTGTAAGAATTTTTGGCAGTCTAGCCGCGTACATGACCTCGAAAACCAATCACTGCTTTCAGGCTATCTAAGGGTGTAAATTGCTAATTTCACTTCCTCACTACCTATCACAGTTTCAGAGGCCATGAAATGCCAATATAGCACAGACCCCCCCCCCCAATGACCCCTTTTTGGAAAGTAGACACCCCAAGGTATTTGCTAAGAGGCATGGCGAGTATTTTGCAGCTCTCATTTGTTTTGGAAAATGAAGATAGAAAAGGAAAATGTATTTTTTCTTTTCTTTTTTAAATTTTCAAAACTTTGTGAGAAAAAGTGAGATCTGCAAAATACTCAACATGCCTCTTAGCAAATAGCTTGGGGTGTCTACTTTCCGAATCATTCCGAATCAAAGAATCATTTGGGGGGGAGGGGTTTGTGCTATCTTGGCATTTGATGGCCTCCGAAACTGTAATTGGTAGTGAGGAAGTGAAATGAGAAATTTACGCCCTTAGAAAGCCTGAAGGTGGTGATTGGATTTCAGGGTCCTGTACGCAGCTAGACTGCCAAAAAGTCTCACACATGTAGTATCTCCATACTCAGGAGAAGCAGCATAATGTATTTTTGGGGTGTAATTTCACACATACCCATGGCATTTTTGAGAAATATAGCATTTAAATTCCAACATTGTGTTAAAAAAAAATAAAAATATTGTGGTAATTTTTCTGAAATTTGTGGCAAAACACAAAACATCCCATAGGAATGTCCCCATGCGTCAGAGGGGGGCGGGGTCACCCAGGGACGTCACCATGTGGCCCCGCCCTCAGTTATAAAAGAACTGTCACCTGAGAGGACGGTCATTATGGCGGGTGCCTCCCATGGAGGCGGATCGGTGACGGCGTGCAGAGGTTTTTTTTCTTTTGGTTCATCGGTGGAGCAAGAGAAGAAGAAGAAGACTTTGTGGGACTTTTTTTTATTTTTTAATAAAGGACTTTTTTTTTACCATTTTTTTACCATTTTTACACTTTTTTGTGAAATGGTAGGGGTACATTTGTACCCCGTTACCATTTCACACAGGGGGGAGGCTGGGATCTGGGGGTCCCCTTGTTAAAGGGGGCTTCCAGAATCCGATTAACCCCCCACCCCCAGACCCCCACAACCACCGGCCAAGTGTTGTGGGGATGAGGCCCTTGTCCCCATCAACATGGGGAATAGGTGCTTTGGGGGGCTATCCCAAAGCACCCTCCCCATGTTGAGGGCATGTGGCCTGGTAGGGTTCAGGAGGGGGGGCGCTCTCTCATTCCCCCCTCTTTTTCTGTGGCCTGCCAGGTTGCGTGCTCGGATAAGGGTCTGGTATGGATTTTTGGGGGAACCCCCATGCCATTTTTTTTAATTTTGGCATGGGGCTCCCTTTAATATCCATACTAGACCCGAAGAGCCTGGTATGGAATTTGGGGGGCCCCCATGCAATTTTTTTTTTAAATTTTGGCGCGGGGTTCGCCTTAAAATCCATACCAGACCCTTGGTCTGGTATGGATTTTGAGGGGTGTTATGGAAATTTGGCTGTAAGCTATGCACACAGCCATATCTCCTGTGCTAATAAGCACCCATTTCCATCTTAATGATATAACGTACCTTTTGATCGAATGTCTCCCCTCTGGTTCTCCATTCCCCAGTAAACAGACATCACCACACTCTTACGTTCTCATCCCAGCATGGCTGCCTTTTCTCAGCCAGCCAGCCCTTTTATTTCCAACATCACAAAAGCTATGACAAACAGGAAGTGATGGCTACAACAGCCAATCACTCCCTCAATACATAATGACATCACAGGAAATGAACAACACAGAGGAAATGACCATATAAGGATGTAACACAGGATGTGAATACAGAAACCCTTCCAACAGGGTTAAATACAGATCCAATCAAAGACATGTATACATTCAAATAGAAATACAGTAGTGACGTGTGCAGACGGTGGTGTGCAAAACCATGCGGCAAGCACATGGCTTTGAACATGACCGTGTGCACACTCCCACTGTTACCAGTGAAGCGAACCATACAAAACCATGACTCAGTGAGCCATAATTTTCATATAGTTATGCTATAGTTCCCATGTATGCAGACATGTATGCTCTGAGTCATTAATGCAGTTGCCATGAGGTGGCCAGTCTCTTGGTGAGGCATAAAGTAACATCCCTAAAAGAGCAACAGATCTGCCATGTCCACAGGAAGGTTTTCGCAGCCAATGGTCTTCCACCAATGTCTGTATGTGTGAATACGCTCACAAGAGTGCATTACAGCAAAACTGACACTGGGGGGCATCTGACAACATACAAAAAATAAAATTCTACAAAACAGGGGGATCCCCACACCATTTTTTTTTATTTTTGCGCGGGGTTCCCCTTAATAACCATACCAGACCTGAAGGGCCTGGTATGGAATTTGGGGAGACCCCCACGCAATTTTTTTTTTTTTAATTCTGGTTTGGGGTTTCCCTTAATATTCATACCAGACCCAAAGGGCCTGGTAATGGACTGTGGGGGAATCCCATACCTTTTTTTCAATGACTTTTATGTGTATTGCCAGGACCGACAACTCATTATAGCCGGGAGTACTTTTAAATGACTTTTTTTCCTTTAGAAATGTCATTTTGTGCAGGAACTGTTGTAAACACGGGAAACATGTGCCACTTTACAGGCATACTATAGACACCCTCCAGGTACGAAATTTAAAGGAATATTTCACTTTTATTGTTTCACATTAAGCATTATTAAAATCACTACTCCCAAAAAAACGGCATTTGAATTGATACATGTCCCCTGGGGCAGGACCCAGGTCCCCAAACACTTTTTATGACAATAACTTGCATATAAGCCTTTAAAATGAGCACTTTTGATTATTCATGTTCGTGTCCCGAAGACTTTAATGGTGTTCGCACAAATTTTTTGCCTGTTCGCATGTTCTGCTGCGAACTGAACAGGGGGGTGTTCGGCTCATCCCTACCGTTGCAGTTTGGACTGCTGTGTCTGCGTGAATGGTTAGACAGAACAAAAACGTTCCATTTATCCTTACACTTCACTGCAAGCAATTCATTGCACCTCAAGCCGTTGAGGGAAGCCTCAGTGATTAGATCGCATGGTGCCAATTCCAAATTAAAAGAGGTGTCTAAAAAGTGGCACGCTTGTATAAAAATTGTCCACGTATAAATGCTACCTCTTTCCGAATAAGGCTGACACCAAGTCCCAAAGAATCTTGCCGCTGCTCCCTATGTAGTCTGGGCAGTCGGGGGGCTCTGCATCTTTTCCCTCATAAATCTGGAAAGTACATGTATAGCCTGTTGCCCTGTCACAGAGCTTATACATTTTGACCACATATCTGGCACACTTGCTGGGGAGAAACTGTTTAAAAAAAAAGGCGGCCAGAAAATGTAATTTGGGGACTAATCTACACAGACAGCTTGTTCGGGTATATACAAGGCTGAAAATTTTTGGTTCAAGTGATTTATGAGAGGCTGAATTTTGCAGAGCCGATCATATCCAGGGGACCCTCATCCAGGGGACAACTCTGTCGTCCTCACCCCGAGGACGACAGAGTTAATTGTTATTGAAGTGCATAAACCACAAGATTTGCTCATATCTGGTCCTGGCCATGGCAGCAGAGATCAAGGGCATATGGTGAATTGGGTCAGTGGACCAATATGACTGCAACTCACTTTTTTTAGTAATGACCATGATGAGGGATAGGCCCAGAAAGGTCTTCAATTTGGAAACCGTGATACGTTTCCATGCGAATTGTCTGGCAAGGGTCAAATTTGGGTTTGCGGTGATTAATTGATCAGCATATAAATTGCTTTGATCCACAATAGATCTGTACAGATCTTCCATGAAAAACAGCTCATAAAAACCAAGGGGAGTTAAATTTGCTGTTTCCACCTAAATTCCGGGTTGGCCAGTGAATGGGGGAAGTACAGGTGCTGCAGAAGTGGTGGGCTGCCAGTCAGGATTTGCAAGCGCATCAGGAAGGGCACTATGGGATCTACGGGACTGAGTTCACCAGAAGGTAGAGCAGCACTAGTACGACACTCCTCAGCGACAGGGGAACAGGGTTGGATACACCTGACCTTAGCAGGGACCTCTACTCTATCGTCAGAGTTATCTGTCAGGGTGCCACTGTTCTCTACAGGTTCATAAACTGAGCCTGATTCTGACATTGAGGGCTCCCCATCACGCTCATCTGTTATGCTCAGTATCCTGAAGGCCTCTTCACTAGTGTACCTTTCGTTTGACATTTATGGCCACTAAATGTATAGGTACCTAATGTGACTCACACTAAAAAGGCACCTGGCTGTTGAGGACTGTTTGAACTGTTACAAAAAAATTGAACTGCTAGTGCTAGCAGAGATCAGGCCGGACTCTGATAACACTGCCATTTTGTGTGCTATCTATTGGAAGTGACAGTAATCTACTGATACTTCACTTGTTTGGGTGGGGCGGAGGGGCTAAACTCAGGTGCTGGCAGGTGTCCGGGCTGATCCTGCTAATGCCGCATTTCTGGGGACACTAGTATAGTTCTGATCTGATCAAAGATATTGATTCGTTTAGACACTATACTAGTAATTGAGGTGTATAGTGTGTGTGTGTTAATGGCAATTAAAGGGTTAAAATTCATTAGTGAATATGTGGAGGGACCCTGACGCTATCAGGGATTGACGCTAACTGACGCTAACTAGCGTCACCCGTGACACTAATACAGTGAACAGAAAAAAGATCTATACACTGTACTAATGACACTGTGACATGGCAGTGAAAGGGTTAATTGGGGTGATCAGGGGGTTAAAACTTTACTAAGGAATATATGGTGGGTACCCTGAATCTATCTGGGACTGCTGCTAACTGCCCCTAATGCTATTTAGCATCACAAGTGACACCAATACAGTGATCATTTAAAAATCTGTACACTGTACTTGGTGACACTGTGACAGGGAGTGAAAGCGTTTACTGGGGGGCGATTGGGGGGGGGTTAAATGTGCCTAACTGTGTGTCCTGGTGTCAGTGTAGTGCTTTACTCACTGTTTGATGCTATCTCCTCTCACGCTAGAACTGAAAAAGGGCCCCAGGAGAGGACATTGCATCATGTTCTGTCCCTTTGTTTACATTACACAGGCACAGGGTGTTCTGTGATTCATCAGAACCGATCAGCAGATCCAGGCCATGAATCATTGGCCTGGCCCTGTAGCTTGATCGATTCTGGAACTAAGCCAATCGCCGTGGGGATGGTGGGCACACGCGTGCACACCCCCTAACCCGCGGGTGCTAGCGACGTACAGGTATGACGGTTCACACAGCCAGGCCACCTTGCTGCAGTAAATGTGTGAAAGGAGGTCCGGAATTGGTTAATGACATATATAAATTCCACATAAATAATGTTTTTTTTTGTGAAGGTTGCTGGAATTTAAATATATTTGCATTTCAGATTTTACTATTTTTCTCCTGAGGTTTAAGTATTTACAGCCTAATATTGAAGACATCTTTATATGATGGAATTTATATATCCCAGATAGCAAGGATAACTTGCCACAAATTTGTGGCAGTGTTGAATTGTAATGCCCTGTACACACGATCGGACATTGATCAGACATTCCGACAACAAAATCCATGGATTTTTTCCAACGGATGTTGGCTCAAACTTGTCTTGCATACACACGGTCGCACAAAGTTGTCGGAAAATCTGATCATTCTGAACGCGGTGACGTAAAACACGTACATCGGGACTATAAACGAGGCAGTAGCCGATAGCTTTTGTCTCTTAATTTATTCTGAGCATGCGTGGCACTTTGTGTGTCAGATTTGTGTACACACGATTGGAATTTAACTGATCAGATTTTGTTGTCAGAAAATTTTATATGCTGCTCTCAAACTTTGTGTGTCAGAAATTCTGACGAAAAAAGTCCAATGGAGCCCACACATGATCGGAATTTCCGACAACACAATCCAATCGTACTTTTTCAGTCTGAAAATCCGACCGTGTGTACAGGGCATTAGTCTGTTAACTTGTTGCACACATTTTTA
Organism: Aquarana catesbeiana; assembly: GCF_042186555.1. Taxonomy (NCBI): domain Eukaryota; kingdom Metazoa; phylum Chordata; class Amphibia; order Anura; family Ranidae; genus Aquarana; species Aquarana catesbeiana. The sequence goes on from NC_133324.1 coordinate 416,512,258, forward strand.
CTGGCAAGTTGTACACTTGCAGAGCACTTGAAGCACAAGTTCTAGTTGAAATTTTTCCAAATTGTAGCAAATTTGCATGGCAAGTTTCTAGCAAGAGCAAAGTTGCAGTGGTGAGTCTACAGCAAGAGCTCTCTCTGCAAGTCTACATAATAAAAATTCAGCCACACTGACCACTGTGGTAGGATGACTATTGCACAATATAACGGAACCAGAACTTGCAGCAGACTTGCAGAATGTTTGCAAAGAAAGTTGATCTATTGTCATGCCATGTGGATTTGTTGCAATTGGGTAACAAACTTCTGAAGCCTGGCAAGTCTAGCAATAGTTTAACAAGTCATTTTCAAACTTGCAGCACATTTGCTTGCTAGCTGGGATGTCATTAAACCCTTGATGTAATTGATTGCAATCTTTTAGATTGTGTTCATATTTTTAATTGTGTTGAATAAATAGGTAGTTTTCATAATTTTCTTCTCTTTTTGGATACCTATATAAAGTCTCACTCCATGTTTGTACCCAACAATTTCTTACAATGCTTATAAAAACAGAAATTAAGTACTTGCTTTACAGTACTTTTTCCTCCTTGTTCAGATTATGTAAATACTTTAGTGTGCATCATCTAGACACATGTTCACTATAAGAAGTTCATTTTTTCATTGTTACGCTTTTTAAGAGCACCTTTTACAACATATTGTGGAACTATGGTTAGTCTTTCAAAAGGGTACAGCAGCCTCCTCATTTTACACAATTACATCCCTATTAATATGTGCAGTACAGTATAGTAAAATATTAAAATATGTCATGACCACTTTTTTCTATTCTGTAATCACATCCTCATCCTTAACACTGTTTCCCTGAACTTCTGGTCGGGGAACATGCACTAACAACATAATCTCCATTAACTACAAGACATTTATTGGACACAATTTGCTGTTGTGCCTTGCATCAGCACAATGGGACATGAAACAGGGCAGGCCTCTGGAGCTGCTGTCAATCATTTCACTTAGAAGAAGAGCTAGGTGGCCCCTTTGTATTTTTTTCTCACCTTCAACATGCCACCCTGAATGCTGGTCATGGAAGCATGCATGAAAGATAACCTACAGCTTCAGAAGGGCCCCATTGGTTCCTGCAGGAGAAAGGAGCCATCCTAGAACCGGCTATCAGAGCCTGCCCTCAGAGGACCAGCAGGAAAGAGAAAGTTAACATTAGCAAGGAGCAGCATCCATTGTATGGTACATATTTTTATGCATGTGAAAACACTTAAAAAATATCTACTTTGATATTACTTTAATTCACATCATGCAACCCAAATTGCCACTTAAATGGAAGGTCTATGCCATTTCTTTCTCTGTAGAGTAGCACATGATAAGAAAAAAAGGCAAAGTAACATTTTTTGATTAGTGAAAAGATGCCCTATGGAATAAAATTTGTATGATAAGCATATCACAGGACCATCTGTTAACAAAATGGCTTCTTTGCTTGTCACACTGAAGTGGTTTGCGCAGATATATATATCACCAAGCCAGCACTTCATTTTATTCCAAGTAGTTTTAGGAAACCACTCTGTAGGTTTCTATCCATTATAAGGGACTTTAAAATGTTCAGCTTATGACTTATGATCTTTCAATGTTGACATAAAAGTATGATGAAAAACATCCTGCATCGCTACAATGTATTTTCTATGGTCCTCAACTCTTACAAGTCAGCATATACTACTATCAAATAAATCTTATTGTACATGGTGAAGATGTGATAGGCCATTTTTTAAGTTACAAGATTTACCAAGGACATACAGTATGTATTTAATAATTTTTGTAAAAAAAATTGGGAACTAATATTCCACAAGATGCTGCTGGCAATTTGGGGAAACCTATAGTTTGCAGCAGACCTGTTTTCAAAACTGCATAGAAATTTCTAATTTCACCAGCATGACTATTCTCAGGGCAAGCTACCAATCCTGTTCCCATGTAATGCAAATTTAGAGCAAACTGTGACATTAAAGCTGAAGTCTGTGAAAAACAAAAATCCTTCCTTGCAGTGGTGTTGCTATTGGAGAAATCAGTTTTACTTGCCTGAACCCCCACTCACTCAGGCTCCCTACCCACTGCTAGACCAGGTCCAGCAGACTCTTCGCCCTTATGCTTTAACGGTTGCAGGTCCTCTGATTTCATCAATTACAATACAGAATCCATGATATGTTTTTTTTTACGACATCTACATTTGAAGTTTTCAGCACCACAGTTCCAGCACCCTTTTTCCCTATATACTGTTGAACATTTTCTTATTTATATATGTTATATCAATAGTTCCTTTTTAGTTATCTATAATTGAGAAAATCTTTACAGGGTGTCACGTTTTGCTGTTGCATCCATGCACAAAATGTTGGATGTTTTTGCGCGATAAATGCACCTGTCAAAGACAAAAAATTGTCAGGGCCAAGGTTGGAGTGTCCATACTGGATAGTTCTTCCTCAGAGCACTCCCTTACTCCTCAGCCACAGCACCTGTGACACTGACAGGTGCATGGCCGATAAGTTATGTAGCAGGTGTGGGTGCAGCATGATCGGAAACTGAAAGACTAGTTCCCCATTATGGTCAGCTTTACTTTTAATTGACAGCATACTGTAGTGGATGGAATTGAAAACCGTCATTGGACTGAATAGCGACTATGGATCCATCCATGTGTTGTCAATTAACAGCAAGGTGGACCCAATAGGGAACTAGTCTCTATTTCCCATTCAGGATCTGTACACCTCACTACAAAACTCCTTGGCCTCGTCTACCCAGTGACACTATTCTTTTCGTAGATATAGGCATTGCCAATAATGAAATCATCACTGTTACTGTCCCCTTTGTTTACATTTAACTTTCAGACAGGGAATCTGAGCTGAATGGGGCCAGGGATACAGCACTGTGCAGGAAGCTGTGACATACAGTACATGCAAGCTTCCAAGCGCAGACATGGCCCACTTTGAGCACTGGTGTATTCTGTAGGCCAGCTTAGCACTGAACTTAATTGCCATGAAGGCACCAACATCACTTTTATCTATGTTTTTATGATGAATCTGTGCAATATGTATGTATATATTCATTATAGTTATTTCATCTATTTATTTATTGTTTGGTCTTAGTGCCGCACATTTGTTATATAATTTTGTATTGTCACATATAGGGAAGTGTGGGGAGTGCTGGGAGCTGTCTATTTTATTTTATTTTTTATTATTTTTTATTTTCACATTATTTTTCATCATATTTATTAATTTTAGCAGCTCACAAGGCTTCCACCTATCTGAATTTGTCGCCCATGTAGGTAATGTTATCAAAGCTGGCAAATTTTTGGCTGAATTAGGTGCAAGTAGTTCTAAAGGAAACTACAATCAGAAAAGTGCCATGTATGCTTTACTGAATTCCCCTAATGATCTCTTTCCCTCAGCTATTTTTCTCCAACACCCTCTCTTATTCATTTCTTATTCAGTATTCTGATCTTTCTTTCCACTTGCTGGCTCCTCCCTCCTCCTGTCGTTTTTGCTTAAGGCCTTTTAATTCTGTTTCCTCTGCCCATTAATCATGTAAGCAACTGTGCATATTTTAATGGGTCACCTTGCACTGTATCTTTTCCCCTTTTTATCACAGGTTCCTTTTTGTTCTCTTTTATGAAAACTCTCAGGAGAGACACACTGGTTTGGTTTGTTGTAGCTGGCATAATTTTGACCCATCTGATTCCTTTGCAAGCGGTAATTTAGGGTATATGTTCTTCTGACATTCAACTTAGTCTCTGAATCTCTCTGTTTTCAGTTAAATAAGGTATATAAGACACGGCATGTATTCCACGTTACAGATTATACAGATTTCTCTGGCATCTGCTTCCCTGAGTCCATTCAAACATTTGCAGACATTACTAAGGTACATTGTTCACAATCTGTTATAGGAAATGTTACAATTATTACTGTACAAATGAAAAACAATTAGAACTATCTAATTTACTAAAACATCTTAATGGTCTTAAATTTATCTGTGCAGTGAAGTTGGAAAGTTAATGTTAATATTGCTTTTGTCCTACATCCCAGGCACAGCAGTTCTTATAATGCTTTTTCATGCCATTGATGACATTTTCAGCTAATGCATTTTATAGCAGTGTTTGACCAGTTTCTTAAGTTTACCTGCTGTACAGTATCACATAGAGGATTTTACATTACTTTTATATTGTATTCCAGGTACAATAGGTCTTCTATTATCTGTATGTGTTTTTTTTTAGTGGTCTCATTTTCACTGAAATACAGTTGATTATAAATTTGTTTATTATAATATTTTTTACATTAATATATAACGATACTATATGATATTATTTGTATTTGTCTAGTAGCCCTGATGAAGATGGAGTGTGGTTTCCCCTGAAACACATCGGATGACTTGTAAATCTTTGAAGCTGTTTTGGACTCCTTTATTAATTCGGTCTGCTTCTCTTCTTTTGGTTTAAGCTCTTGGTGAAGGACAGTCCACCACTGGAGCATAGGAGAAAAGAGGAGAGCGCTGGCTGCCGAGGGATCTGGGACCAACCAAGTAAACTGTGTTTTTTTTAAGTGCCCCAGACCAAAAGGAGCATTTGAAATTTGCAGTGCAGGGGCAGCCCCTCTGCAAGGGATGATTTTCATTTTCCCAGGAGGTAGGCTTTAAGTTAATCCAACATTTTTGACATTCATTTTGATGTGTTGCATGCTAATAGTAAACTGCTTTTTTAGATAAAACAATACATACATGTACAATAGTAAAGACAATATCTAACTATTGTATTGCATTAACATGCTTCTGTTTTTACACTTCTCTGTTTTAGCCGTTTATAGGAAAACATTGAGATTGACACATTTAACCTAAAGAAAAGAAAATAAGCATGAAGTTATAAGCTAAATTCTGAGTGCACAGAACTCCTGTTTAAAGGCTATGTTCACTTTTGTTCACCCTTTTTTTTTTCGAAATTCCAGCTCCCCTATGAACCAATATAACATTATGTACTTCTTTTGCAAAAATAAAACAGCTTTCTATTTACAACGGGAAAATTGTCTCATTTAATACTTTACGACAGAAATATCCACTTCCACTATCAGATCAATACACTGACTTGAAGATAGCTACATTTCTAAAAGCACATCCCCTATAACAAACTAAGATACCACATGCAGCATGGTCCTTCTGGAACGACACACATAAAAATACAAAAGGAATCTCTCTACTCTACAACTTGTTGAAACAGAAAAACATCTTCACCAAACTCTTACCCCTTCAGAAATGGGAAACAGATTTCTCAACATCTTTTTCAGAGCAACAATGGAAAAAGGCTGTAAAACATAAACAGTGTTACACAAGATCCACCACACTACTGGGAGACGGCTCAAAAAATACTCCCCAGATGGTATTATACTCCCTTCATTACTGCAGTGCAAAATTTTCCAAATCCAGTTCAAATGAGTGCTGGCGCGGATGCGGCGGGGTGGGCACCCTGCTACACATGCTTTGGGAGGGCCCTAATCTTAGGAGTTTTTGGAGAGCAGTCTTCCTCCTAATATCTAAAACTACTGGCATCACAAATCCAGGCAACACAGAAATGGCTATCCTGAGTGTCCACATTGATCAATACCCACAAATCCTCAGACCAATAGTCATACAAATCTTAATGGCAGCTAGATTGATGGTTACTAGGAAATGGAGTTCTGACCTATCCCCAAACATTAGCGAGGTAGTCCAAAAAGTTGACGAAGCTTTCAAATACGCACAAATTATGGTCCATGGGATGGAAACACTCCCCACTTTTAAAAACAGTGGGACCCCTGGATCCTCCTTAGACAAATTAAATGAATATACAGGTTTTTCTATATTTACTAATGTGTTTGGATCCCCTTTGACAATGAGCTGGTATCTTTCGTTCTCCGTTATAGTTCTATTCTACTATATTTGATTACATAAATTTGAGTTTCAGTTCTTTTCTATACTTAAGGACAGGATTAAAAAAGTGCGCAATGAGTGCCTTATTGTTTACTATATTCCACATGACACAAATCAATCTGAATATTCCTTATAAGATAACTCTATGAATACATTAAGTGCATTATATGCCCTCTTTTTCCTTGATTGTTGGCCTTGTAATTTGTACCATTGTGAATTGTATTTTGATTTTTTTTTCCAATAAAAAGATTAAAAAAAACAAATAAATAAATAATTGTATTACATTAAACACATTTTACAATACATTAAAAATAATACACAAAAATTAACCAGATTTAGTAAATCCCCCATAGTGCTCTGTTTCTTGCCTATCTCTAAAGCAATATATGCCCAGTTATAGTTATGAGTATTAAATCAGATGATAAACATAGATAACTAAACATCTGAGACAAAATATGTTCATTTTCTATAAATGTATAATTTCTCTGCAGCTTCTGAACAAAAATAGGGAGCTTCATAGTGAGCTAATTAAAAGCTAAGGTTCACACCTGATCCCAAAATTAAACATAAACATTTTGTATTTACACGCCTAAGACATAAGTAGGGACATGTTTTATATTGGCAAAGAGCTACTAAGATGCAGCAGGAAGGTGAACCAAAGTTTTACATGTTTATTAAATCTTACTCTTTGATGCATACATTTGATAATGAATTTAGAATGTAAAACAAACAGTTTTTTTTTCTTTTCAAGTTAGAGTTAATAACATTCTAGTTCTCTGAGCATGTGTCAGAGCGAATTAACTTATGGTTAAGTATTGATTTACCATTAAGTATACTTTTTTCATTTTACAGTATTGATAATCTAGCATTGTTATTATGAAGCTTGACACTTTATAAATGAATAAAGGCAATCTTTACACCATCTTGGTGTGTAAATTGTTTTAATAGGCCAGGAAGATAATTATATCAAGGTGGATTAAACAAAGGAAGTTCACTGCTCTAGTTCAGCAGTGCAGGTCACAGCATTCATGTCTGGGTGTCCAGATTAAGTAAGCAAAGATAATTTGTCAGCCACTCAAAGTATAATATTCTCAAAACCTATTTTAGATGAATAATATTGCATGCATTTTAGGTAAGAAAAGTAAAAAGATTTAATTAGCAAGACAAAGGTATTAATTATCAATTATTATTTTTTTGTTCTATTATTAATTATGATAGCAATGAACAATTGTGGGTAATAAATAAAAGAGTGGGAAGAGTATGTACTATGAAATGGGAGCAATAATATCAGCCTAACAGCCAAACACAAATTTAAATATTGCATCTTATTGTTTTTTTTTTATTATTATTATTTAAGACCACACAAAAACAAACAATTTCTAAAATTTTCTGATTTTATTCAAAAATAAATAACACTTTGGTTGGACTTTGGCTTCAACCCGCTGACAGCTCAGGCCGCTGACAATCTCATGTTAGTACAGCGACATCCCTTGCTAAACTGTTGTGTTCTGACAGGGGGACAACCCCCCACCACCACCACCAGAATACTCCAGCCAGCGCTCTTAGCCAAGAGCCACTGAGCCACTCGACAGACCTTTTTCGGTCATGAGCCTTGGGCTGGCTTCTGTCGGAACTGCTGCCTTACACACAGGTTGACTGGCCGTGTGTACTAGGCTTTACAAAAACTTTTCTCAAGCAATATATGCCCACTTATAGTTATATGAGTATTAAATCAGATGATAAGCATGGATAACTAAACATCTGAGACAAAATGCGTTCATTTTCCATAAATGAATAATTTCTCTGCAGCTTTTGAACAAAAATAGGTAGCTTCATAGTGAGCTAATTAAAAGCAGGTGCACAGCCTTAAAGCACCCTGGGCAAGTTTGGGGACACGCACCCACACAGATGTCATATAGGGATACAGCGTCTGTTCAGCTGCTGTGCCCCAATAGACATTAATAGGACTCTCCGCATGAGAATGCACAGAACAGCTTTGCATCCCTGTGCAGGCAAACACCGCCCTGCATGGGGCATGGATTAAATTGGTCAATATGAACAAGGCCTTAGGGTTTGGGGGTGATATTTACATGAGGTGGAGGGGGGGATTAGGGGATGTTGGGTAAGATCTGAACTGGGGCTTGAGGAAAGAGGCAGGAGGGGGTCATTTTTGGCTGTATTCTGTACAGTGGCCTGTGTATTACTTACTCCTGACCTCTGCATGCTGTGAGTTACTTACTCCTGATCCCTGCACTCTACATTCTTTACTCCTGAGTCCTGCAGTCTCTGGGTTAGGGCACCATCTGCAACAGAGGTACTTGAAGACCTGGCATCCCTGCCAGTACTTCGCATGCTCGCAGGAACTCGCACTAGTGCATAACAAATGCACAGGTGAGCACACAGATGCGCATTGGCACACGCATGCGCACTAGCGAACAGCTATACTCCTAACCCCTATATTTTCTGCATTGTCCACTCTGGGCCCCTTTACTTCATGTTACTTTAAGACCCTCACACTTTTAGTTGCATTTGGTCAAACCCACCATTTGATGAGGTGCTCTCTTACCCTGTGCAGGGGGGGATGAAGTTGAATTCCTGCACCTATTCTCTGAGAAAAAAAGCCCTGTGGTGTTGTATAACACTGCTTGTTTATGTTATTTTTTATGGTGTGTGCTCAACTAACATTTTTTTTTCACTTAGTTTTGAGTCTGGTACTCTCTGTGCAGCTTCACTTTTCTGCTCACACTTGCTCTACCAGATACCAGTACATGTTATCCCAAAAGCTCCCCAGAAAACGCAGGGCAGTGGCGGACACTGATGCAGGGCCCCCTAAACCATGCGGAAAAAGAGATATGTATATATCGCGCTATCTTCAATAGGTTAAACCAAATAAGCAGCTGACACGACAAGTGGTCAAATCTTGCAGGAAAACATAAAATGTGGGAAAGTGCAGCACTAGAAGGTAATTTTTATTTTGGTATCACGTTTCTATATATATGAATTCACTGATTGCAATATCACTAGTAGAAATATATCGAATAGCCTTACAGACTATTTAAATACCTTCTAGCGCTGCACTTTCCCACATTTTATGCCCCCCTAATCCATGCATCCGGCCCCTAATCTACATGCAGGGATCCGGATGCATGGATTCCAATGGGGTTTTTTTTTTTTTTTTTAAAGGACATGATTAGAGCCAGAGGCTCTAATTTGCTTCAAAAAGGGTGGGCTCCGGGCACACCCAGTTGTGTGACATATTCGCTAATGTCTTCCTGTTTCTCCTCCAGGCCAATTAGGAAGCAGGTCCTGAGACCTGATTGGCCAGGAGTCCAAAGACCCAATTGGCCAATTGGCCGCGAGTCCTAAGTCCTGATTAGCTGGGAGGAGAAGCGATCGCCTGCACTTGGGAGGAGATGCAGGGGGGAAGCCGTGACCTGGATGGGGTAAGTGCAAGGGCCTGGCAGGTGACGAGCGAGCGATGCAGCGATCGAGCAACTGGGGAAGCTGTGATCATTCAAGTGATGGCCGAGGAGGTGGTGGTTGTTTGGTTGGCTGGCTGGAGGGGGGGGCTGGTTGGCAGGGGAGGCTGCGGGCCACCCCCCTAAGAAAATTGAGCACCAGCCGCCACTGTCCCAGGGATAGGAAGTTCATGTACTGTGTAAAATCGCTTCACGATGTGGAAAAGGTTGAAGAAAGGTACAGTTTGTGGGATTGACTAGGACTAACAAAGATGGGAACTTTCTGGAATTGCCCTGACAATGCCAGAATTTTGTTTTAGTTGCTGGATCATTTACTGAATAGTTCACATTTCTAGAAATTCTGATTCTGACAGATGTAAACAATGGGTTGCAGCATGCATGATATCACTTATCTGAGTCATGCACAGATGAAAAACCTTGCCACAGGAGCATTTATTTGCAGATGCTGGACCTCAGAGGATACTTAAGTGGGAAGGCACAGCTAGGTAAGACACATTTACTCTGTGGAGGATAAAAGGGAGGACAGAGTATTTTCAGCCTTCTGGAACTTCAAATTGCATAAATGGTTTGCCGTCATACTACTAACTTTTGTAAAGAGATATCCGCGCTTAGTACATAAAATAGCCAGCAGCTGAGCACTATAACCCAGATATCAGGCACAAAGAAAAATGTTTTAACAAAAGTGCAGCACTAGGGAGCATACATCCAAATATGGTATAATAAAGTGCAATTGTGCAATAATTGGTACAGTTTGAAATGAAATAAATCATAACATATGTGCAAGTCTTCTGATGAAAATCAGCTGCATATGAACTTTTCTTTCCTTTTTGTTTGCACTTGTGATATTATATTGCACATATGTTATTATTTATTTCATTTCAGACTGTACCAATTATTGCACAATTGCACTTTATTATACCATATTTGGATGTATGCACATCACATGTGTTGTATGATTCGCATGAATTGCACTTTTTGCCCTAGCGCTGCACTTTTATTTAAACATACTACTAACTTTGGCAGATTCAGTGGCAAAACTGCATTAATGATGATGATGATGGCGATGAGATATTTGAGTGTAAGCAGAGTTAGAATCAGTGGTTGGTCAGTAGCAGAGGGAGTTTTTGCTTGCCTTGCCTTTACTGCTTGCCTTGCCTTTACTGTAGTGGGCTGGTGGGTGGTGTGGCTACTCATGAACAAAAAGAAAGGGGGGTGACACACTATTGAAATAGTGTACATTTGTTATGTAGGCTGCTGTTTTCTTACAGCTCAAACAAGCTTTTTAAATTTAGCACTTTTAACGAATGTAGAGAAAAGAAGACTGCAGAGAAACAAGTACAACTTTTCTAGGGGGATTTGTTTCACCTCTGTGTATCACCTGAGGCCAGTCACTTCACTGGGTATATGTAAATGTTTGCAACCACTTTAATGATCAAATTTTCTGGTTATGTTGATTTACTGGGGCCAGATAGAACTGGTTTGTGATATTAAATATTTTTATTTTACCTAGTAATTATGTCATTGTTTAGATTAGCAAAGAGGAAGGTTGTGTTATTTTTTTATTAGTTATTATATTTTGATTTCTATATTTTTGTAGCACAGACACCAAAAATACAAAGACAAACCCTAAAGTGAAGTGCAGCAATAGCTAATAATGCAGTTATTAGAGACTTATGCCCCGTACACACAGTCGGATTTTCCGACGGAAAATGTGCGATCGGAGCGTGTTGTCGGACATTCCGACCATGTGTGCTCTCCATCGGACATTTTCCATCAGATTTTCCGACACACAAAGTTTGAGAGCAGGCTATAAAATTTTCCGACAACAAAATCCGATTGCGTCAATTCCGACCGTGCGAGGCCAGTTCCGACGCACAAAGTGCCACGCATGCTCAGAAGAAATTCCGAGACAGAACAGCTCGGTCTGGTAAAATTAGCATTTGGAATAGATACAACACTTTCGTCACGCTGCAATGTTTTAAATAGTTTAATACAGCGCACTCTGTTCATCTTTATAATGTGAGAAGAATGAAGTAGTTTTGCTGCTCATATTCACTCAGACTTCTCACAAACTTCTTTCCTTATTTCTCATCGGGATTCCCTCAATATATTTTGATTTGTCACATCTGAACAAATTTTTTTTTGGTTGTTTTTAATTTTTTTTAAATTTTTTTCAAGGCTGTTTAATTTTTTTTTGGGTTTGTATTTTTTTCAAGGCTGTTTTTTTTTCTTTTTTTTGGTTTTTACTCCAGAAAATTTTTGTGTGTGTTTTGTGTGTCAAGTTACCACAACACCATTGATATCTTGTATTATTTAATCTCAAGGAGATTGTTTGGTGTTGGTGTCTCTTGTTAATTTCACATTGTATTTTTGAAATGTACCTGCCTCCTCACAAACAAACTGTCCTTTTTGAAGGAAAACACACATAGGCGAGTATAATTGAAACAAAAATTCCTTTATTAAGGGCTCAGAACCAAACAAAGATGCTGGAGAAAGAGCTGAAATTGGCGAAGCCTTTGGCCCCCAGGGCACACATCAATTCTTTTCCAGCAAAATTGGTGGCCTGAGGAGTCCATATCTAAGGGAGTGCAGTCTGGTTCAGAAGTCCCAGAGATCATGAAAGTAGCAGATGACATGTATGTTCCCAGGCTGTGGTACTACAAGAGGCTGCATATTTGGCCTGACCAGACTGAACCCAGGGCCATCACTCTCTGGTTTTCCTTAGACGCTTCCTTCCACGCTGTAGCTCTGGTGTTGGAGATGTGGCAGGAGGAGGAGGAGGAGGAGGAAGACTATGTGTGAGGTCACAAATGTGGGTAGCACATGTTATTTGGCCCCTCAATCCCTTATTGAGAGCTTCCAAAATTAGGAACTCACACAGGAGTCATTGGCCCTCCTCCATCTGTATCATTTTGCAGGCAGTTATGCCAGCAAAGTCCTCCTCCACAGTGTGGGGGGTTCTCAGGGCCTCTGTAGCCTTCCAAAAGAGGCCTATGGCAGCCTCCTCCAGGTTACTCCTCTTCCTGGCACTTTGCCTTTGAAGGTGTAGGGGAGGGACCTGGATATCAGGCAGCCTGCTTGGCCCGGCCAACTCCTGGCTGAGACTTCCCTGTGTATGAAAAAGGGACATGGTTTTAGTTTTTGCTTCATCAATCACAATCATAAATTAGTACTCCTAACTAACATCTAGTTAACATCATTGATTGGACAACCAGAAATATTTAGAAGAATGCTATACCTGTCTCAAGCTGGGCTCCTCCACATGTTGCTACCTGGAAGGCCCAGGTTGGGCGTCAGAAGCCTCAGCTGGGGGGGAAGGAAGCATGGAAGGAAGAGTGGAGAGTGCTGGCCTGGGTTCAGTCTGACCTGCCAGAAAATGCAGCCTGTCATAGTACCACAGCCTGGGGACATCTCTGGGAATCCTGGACCTTCTTGTGCTCCCTTAGATAAGTGCTCCTCAGGCCACCAATTAGAACCTTCAAATAGGTCATGTCTGCTGTGGGGATCACCGTCTTCACAAATTCCAACAAATTATCCAGCGCTGCCTTCCTCTTTGTTTGGTTCTTATATTCAGGGTGGTTTATCTGCCACAGACAGGGCAGCTCCTTGAACATATCAATGAAGATTGGCATAAAGTCCTTATCTTTCAAGATATCCATTTTCACTGCAAGACACAACACAAGACAAACCCTAATGTCAGCCTAAAGTCTACTAAACTTGTGCAAATACAGGCCTCTGTCTAGAAGCAGTATAGGCCCAATGTTAAATCTTACCTTCGCTATCACGATCGGCGCCTCCGTTACTCCTTCCTCCGCTCACAGATCATACGTACTACGCATGTGTGTTACGCTTTATAGACACTGCGTATGCATGAAACTCCGCCCGCCCCTGACGTTCTTTCTAGTCTATTCCCCGTCCCCTCTCGTTCGTCGCAGTGGGGGAAGAGCACATGGCGGAGACACAGCAGGTGTCAGATAATTACACCAACGAGGAGGAGGAGGAAAGCCTGGAGCCAGAAACGTCCAGATCCAGAAGGAGACGATATAAGGCATCAAATATGTCCTTTGGGGAGATGTTGGAGATGGTCGACATAATGAAGAGGGCCGACTATGACTGGAAGTATGGACCTTACCCCAACCCCAATGTCAGAAAGGCCAAGATCATGGCGAAAGTGGGTCAAGAGTCTGCACCGGAATTTCGGGGTACGACGATCGAAAGATCAGCTCAGGAAGCGGTGGTCGGACCTCAAATTAAGGGAGCATGAGCAGTACAGAAAGAGCCAGAGAGTGCTGCAAAAAAGTAAGTAGTTGTCCTGTGTTCCTATTCTTTTTATGTTTATTATGTTCGTGCTGCTCCATGTGCTTTTCTTAACTGTTGTCCTGTTTAAAATGGCAACTTTCATGTTCATGGGCACATTATTCGTTCGTATCAAACATTGTTCGTTCGGCCTAGAAAACATCATGGTTTTGTCCATATGCATTTGGCCACATTTTTTATGGCCTACTTGTCTGAAACTAATTTGGTTGGGTAGATGGGTTTGTAACTAGAATGAAATGCAAACTAGATTCTGTGTAAGGAGAGGACACTCAGCAGCAGTTTTCACATCTGGACGCTGGAGCAATAGTGTGGGACACAAGAACACCCTTTTTATTAGGGGGACCACACAGGTGCTCCAGTGTATACTATAGGGGTGTCTCCATCTGTGAAGCTTTTACAAGACAGGTAAAGTATTCAAGCTTGACAAAGGAAAAGAAAAATGCTACATCCTGGAACTCTGGCCACAAAAAAAATTGTACCCCATTTCCAAACAATGTTTCATATTTATAGTTCTGCCATCAAATATCTGTGTGCTAAGTATACCATTTTTTTTTTACATGGGGGAGAAAAGACTCAGAGGACACCCCTCATCCGAGGAGACCAGAGACCCCCCATCTCTGGAAGAAGGGGAAATCCACCCAAGACAAACAGAGCAGGAGGAGGAAGACGTGGTGGAAATTGGCACCACAACAGGTGAGTGTCTGAGACCACAGGCTCAGGTAAGAGATGGATGCCGGCATATTTATAATACATGGTGTTTTTTGGTTTCTATCTTTTTAAGTGATCGTGATGTTGTGGATCCAGATCCTTTTACCTCCGAAAGTGCACAGATCCTGATCGGGAAGATCATGGGGTGTAATAGGGACTTGGAAAACATCAAGAAAAACATCAATGATGTTCTTCAAAAAAATAAGAACATCATTGATGTTTTGGGGAGAGTTTAAAACCCCTCCAAATCCTTTGTTTTTTGGTGTGCTACAATTTTTGTAACATTTTTTGTCAAATTGGAGAGAAGTTAAAATTTGAAGAGGCACACAGTGTGTCAACATGTGCTATCTGCCATCACCGGAGATCAATGGATGCGTTTTGGGGGTGCAACCCCTTCCTCAATAATAAAGTAGCTGAGAGGAAGGGGTTGCACCCTCAAAACACGTCCCTTGATCCCCCGTGATGGCAGGTCGCACATGTTGACATTCGGCTATTTGTGTGCATCTTCAAAATTTGGCTTTTCCGGGGGTGACTTCACCCCATCTGAACGCAATATCAAACACAGTTTCTAAATACTCATGTCTGATATTGCCTTCAAGTTCTACCAAATGTGAACTTTGTAAGTTCAAGATTTGTGTCTTTCTTGATGGTTTTAAACATGCCTGTTTTATCTTAAATGGACATTTCTACCTTTTCTAATGTGACCCCAAAAATTGTTATACAACAAACATGTTGGTTTGTTTTAAAAACCTTTTCTAAATGCACATGTGACTGTGCAGGTATTAAAAAGATTGTTAATCAAGAATGCGTGGATTATTGTCTCAACGCTACAACACTTTTGTGGTGCTCTAATTGTTGTTTTCTGTTACAATGGGTGTTTTTTCCTAAGGGCAAATCCACTTTGCACTACAAGTGCAGTTTCAAGTGCACTTGTAGTGCAAAGTGTCTTTGCCTTTA
Organism: Aquarana catesbeiana; assembly: GCF_042186555.1. Lineage (NCBI taxonomy): Eukaryota > Metazoa > Chordata > Amphibia > Anura > Ranidae > Aquarana > Aquarana catesbeiana. The sequence goes on from NC_133324.1 coordinate 416,527,652, forward strand.
GTAAATAACACCCAACAGTGCTTTGTAAGGTTACACAATCACGCCATTTTCAGGACTCAACACATTTCTGTCAGGGTCAGCTAAAAGAAACACAAGCAGTAAATGTCACCAAAGATTTGCTTATTTTTTTTTATTTGAAAAATGTTTTACACATTGTCTGGCATATTGATAGCCCCCTACCCGCAAAGAATTCGAGATATCTTAGCCGGACATCATGGGCACTCAGGGGGGGCAAGCCAGGACGGCCACTTTCAAGCACCGTCAGGGTTGGTTCATTTTGAATTCCGGCCTCAGGCCCAACTGAGCTAGCATAGTTGGCAGAATGTTGCCGTAAAAAGTTGTGTAGAACACAGCACGCAAGGATAATGTGATTCAGTTTGTACTCCGCCATATGTATGGGTGTAAGAAATAGGCGGAACCGGCTGGCCATGATTCCAAATGTGTTCTCCACCACTCTTCTGGCTCTGGCCAGCCGGTAATTAAAAACCCGATGGTCCCCCAGCGCAAAAGCTTCATCCGCAACAAAGACAAATGGGAGTCCTTCCACATTGTCTTCTGGAGGTGGCAAGTCCAAGCTGCCATTCTGGAGACACCTGTAGAACTCCGTCTGGGTGATGACTCCACCATCAGACATCCAGCCATTCTTCCCCATGTCCACATACAGAAATTCATAAGTAGCCAACACCACCGCCAACATCACAATACTATTGAACCCCTTATAATTATAATAGTACGACCCCGAGTTGGGTGGTGGGATGATGTGGACGTGTTTCCCATCAATTGCCCCTCCGCAGTTAGGAAAGTCCCACCGCTGGGCAAAGTGGGAGGCCACAGTCTGCCATTCCTGTGGCATGGAAGGAAACTGTGGAGTAAAACAAAAAAAAATTAGTCTTTTTGCACATAAACATGGAAAGCAGATTAGACACAAACATTCTTGGCCAACATCAAGATACCATTTATTTATGGGAATTTTTAAAGACCAAAGTAGAAGGTACACCTATCAGATTCCCCCTCCCCCCTCTCATGGGCCATTTTTAACATTATAGGGGGGGAACTCTTGGACAGGTAACCCTCTCCACTTCATTGAGAGATGAATGCCTATATAATGTGTATTACTTTGAACAGACCCTCCTTAGTTACACTATTGACAGTAGGGGTGAAACGGATCGTCACCGATCCGTGATCCGAACGGGCCAACCTGTTCGGATCGGCACACCCGCGATCCGCGGAGCGCTCCGCGGCCTCAGTTTTTAGGAAAGGCCGCGGCTTCGGCCTAGCTCCGGAGCCGCGGCCATCTTGGTACACCCGGCAGTGCAGAGCATCGTGCTGACGTCATCACCCCGCCCCCAAGTCGTGGGTTTGGCGGTTTCTCTAAACCAAGGTATGACTAACAGGCACAGCACTAATGTATACAGTGGGAAGTCTGTGTGGATATTACAGTGGGGGGACATCACATGTGGACTGGCTATATTACAGTGGGGGACATGGACTGGTTATATTACAGTGGGGGACATGGACTGGCTATATATTACAGTGGGGGACATGGACTGGCTATATATTACAGTGGGGGACATGTGGACTGGCTATATATTACAGTGGGGGGCATGTGGCTATATTACAGTGGGGGACATGTGGCTATATTACAGTGGGGGACATGTGGCTATATTACAGTGTGGGACATGTGGCTGTATTACAGTGGGGGACGTTAAATGTGAAAATCAGAGGTGTTCTGTCACATTAGCAACCATGTAAGGTCGGCAGGTTTGGTGTTGCTTTTAAAATCTAACATCTAAACAGTCCGTCCGATCTACAAATACTGTATTTATGCATTTAAGCTCCGTTTTGTGTTGAAAATAGCTTTTAAATCTAAAACTCCGGTGGGTGTAACAAGATTTGTGTATTTGTTTTTTTTTTTTTGTTTTTTTTTTGTTTGTTTTTTTTGTTTTTTTTGCTGATCCGATCCGTGACTCTGATCCGAGGATCGATCCGATCTGTGAGTTTTTTGATCCATTGCACCCCTAATTGACAGCCCATGGACAGGTAAGAAGTGTCATAATACAAAGATATAAATACACATTGTACACATTTTAGCACATTTGGACATTCTGCTATTACCTATCAAGATAATAATAGGATACCCAAACTTTAAACAGTACCATTTGAAAGTATACAGGCAGGCCCTTGCACTATATGCTTTGGAGAATTCATCCATAAATCTGAGCACAGAAGAGATGGGTATAGTGTGTATGGGTTTGGCAAAGTCAGCAGATAGATGATTGAGGATAGATAGAGAATAGGTATCAGCTGACTTAGCAGTTGGGGGGAGGGAGGGTTCAAAATGATTTGGGGACCCCCCAAAAAAAGCCTCTGGCACTCTGCCTGAATTTGAAGCACCAATCACATTATAAAACATTTTAGGGGTGTTTGGGGTAAAGCACTACTATGGAGCTGATAAAATATATTGTTAAGTGACTACATGAGGTGAATCTAGGACCAGGAGAGTATGCTGGGGAGGTAAGTGAAGGCAAATATGTATGAAGGACAAAAAAAAATAATTACATAAAAATCCAGCATGCATGAGGACAAAGGGGACATTCCCAGCATATTACAATCATGGTAATTAGGGAATGAGGAAAGAAATACAATATATTAGCAAACATTATATATAATAAAATGTGATATTAAAGGATAAAAATCTTATCTTAATATACTCCTTCTGCAGGACCTGTATGATGGCAGAACAGTTCTCTGGGATAATGATCCCCAGAGCCTGGGGGGAGATGCCTGTTGAGAACTTCAAGTCCTGCAGACTTCTCCCCGTTGCCAAGTACCGCAGGGTGGCAACTAGCCTCTGCTCCGGAGTGATGGCTTGCCTCATGCAGGTATCCTGCCTGATAATATAAGGGGTCAGCAAAGCCAACAAACGGTGAAATACGGGGTCCGTCATCCGGAGAAAGTTCCTGAAATCATCAGGATTATTCTCATGGATCTCACGGAGCAAAGGCATATGACAGAACTGGTCACGCTGAAGCAACCAATTCTTGGTCCATGAACTCCTCCCCACCCTGTTCATGGACTGGGCTTGTGTCCAGGTCAGGACCCCAACACCAAGCCCCCACACAGCACGAACTCTACGAGGAGTACGTATATGCAACATGGCTAGAAAACGATCGGCTGCTCAGAACGAAGTAACAGAATGCACTGAAGAACAGCAAGGCCTGTGAAGAGCGACCTGAAAAACAGTAACGATCAAACAAGATCGCACTGAATAGTACAATACGAACTGACTGCATGCACTGAAGGGCAGATACAAATCCACAAGCACAAACTAAACAGCAGAAAACGATCTGAAAACCACGAGTCTGAAAAAGTGCGAATCGTCTCTCACCAAACTTTTACTAACACGAGATTAGCAAAAGGAGCCCAAAGGGTGCCACGCTTGGTTCTGAAATGGCCTTTTCTAGTCTCGTCGTACGTGGTGTACGTCACCGCGTTCTTAGCGAATGGAAATTCCGACAACTTTGTGCGACCGACAACAAGTTTGAGCCAACATCAGTCGGAAAAAATCCATGGATTTTGTTGTCGGAATGTCCGATCAATGTCCGACCGTGTGTACGGGGCATTACAGTGTTTGCAAGATGTTAAAAAGAAAAACATATTCCTGCTTATACAAAGAAAGTTATACTTTTGTGTGTGCCTAGTGTCCCTACCAACTGCACCTGATTTCTGCTATAGAGAATTCTGCATGACGCAATTCCTCTCTCAGTATCACATACTTATATGCATAAATGGGCACACACCATTCAGCGGACTATTCCCCTAGCTCACTGAGAAAGGATCTGGCTATCCGCTGCAAACCTCACGATGTGTGCTGCAGGGAGAGACTGCTTTCAAAATATTTGGTACAAAACACCCAAGGTCTTACAGTGTCACAACTCACTACTCTATAAGCAGTGTTGGTGTTGTGGTCATGAACTAGGTTCTCATTACCATGGTTTTTGGCAATGTTTCCGTGTACAACCTTTTTGGGCTATTGTAACATTGCTTCTCCAATGTTTATTCAAAATGTCCTATCCATTATTTATTGGTTGTTCTTTTTTCAGGCATCAGTAAATCTGCTAAAAGATTGATATCCTAATTCCCCTAGCGGCTAGGAGAGCTATTCCATTTTGTTTTTCTATCTACTGAACTGCCAACTCAGATTTTAAATATTATAGCTGACGTTAGGAGAATGGAACACCTCACTGCTACTGCAGGCGATACACTCCCACATTTTAAAGGAGAAGTACAGCCAAAGCTGGGTTTGGCTGTATTTCTCCTGTGGATCACAGGAGTGCAGTTCGTTTTGCGCTCCTGTGACCCGTTTTCAGCAGACAGCAGGCTGAAGTCCACTGTCGGCTGATGTCACAGAGCCGGTCCAGGCACGGGAAAGATTGTGACCATATGGTCTGGATCCGCCCACATGCTTGGACCAGCCACTCCCACCCCCTCCACAGCCCAGCACGCCAGTAAGTGCGGGGGGGCAGAGCAAAGAGGGTGTGACTGACAGAACCGAGTGATCATCGGTGTTTGATTGCTCGTTTTTCAGTGTTAGAGCTGGTGAGGGACAGATGCAGCATCGCAGCTAGGTAAGAATGATTAAAAAAAAAAAAAACTTTCCCATACTTCTCTTTTAATAAGTTTGGGAAGTTTGGAATCCATCTAAGTATGGTCTTCCTTCTCCCTCCTTGGTTCCCTAATCATGCCATCATCCTTTCATTCTTGAAATTTCTCACTTTAACACTGTGTCTGGATATCTGCTCCTAGTGTGTTTCTTATGTTTATGTTTATACACCCCTCCTTGACTTCTGGGTTCGTTCTTTCTTCTTTTTCTTTATTTGTTGATCCCCCTTTTTGTGAACTTTACAACTGGCCCATTCGGTTTATATCATCCAGTCCTATGTGTATAGAGATGTTATACATGAGGTGGTTTTTGCTCTTGACATGACTCTGTATTTATGTCTGTTGTTAGTTTTTTTTTTAAAAATTTTAATAAAAATCTAAAAATTACAAAAAAAGAAGCATACCCAGTTCTTAAAAAGTACAAAAAATGGAAGAAATACATGTATTACTCAGTGTAATGTTCTAATATTTCAAAAGCCCATAATAGTCTTGGTGACTGCAAAACTTACTCAGAAAAACTTTTTTTTAATCAAACTATTGTGTCAGAAACACTCTTTCTTCAGTTTTCTTGAGTGAACATAACCTACCCATAGCTGCAGCTGACCATGCTGATTCACAGAAGAATGTTCCCAGCAAAGTGATATTCATGCGGACAATGCAAGTTCACAGCCATAATCAATAAAGTACTGGTACCAAACTGCACCTGTGCTCACTGATTTTGTGAGAAAGGAATCATTTACTCTGTGTCTAAATGGAAGCAATAATGATTATGGTGAAAAATGCTTCCCTTTGCTAGTTCACTTTCTTGAACCCACTTCTTGCAAATTAAAATGTTTAATTCTAGGGGTGCTGATCTGCACAGAAGACTGTTGATAAAATGATGTCTTTCATCTAATAGATACATTTTTAGAAAATCCAGAATTCCCTATGCCGCGTACACACGACCAGACTTTCCGGCAGAAAAGCTCTGACGGAATAATTTCATCGGATATTCCGATCGTGTGTGGGCTACATCGGACTTTTTCTTTAGAAAATTCTGAGGGACCTAGAAATAGAACATGTTTTAAATCTTTCCAACGGAATCAATTCCTATCGGGAAAACCATTCGTCTGTATGCTATTCCGACTGACCAAAAATGACACAAGGGCAGCTATTGGCTACTGGCTATTTAACTTCCTTTTTCTAGTCCCGTTGTACGTGTTGTACATCACCGCATTCTAAATGATCGGACTTTAGTGTGATCGTGTGTACGCAAGTCCGTTTCAGCAGAACTCTATCAGAAAAACCTTCAGCCTGGTTTCACACATGTGCGGTGCGAATTGAAGCTCAGGTTTCACTGGGGAGATAACAATCTCCTGTTCAACGGATTCATTGCGTTTTTGCTCAGGATTAGAGAGCAGGGAGAGGGGGAGGGAGGGGGGGGGGAGAGGGGGAGGTGTAGTGAGGAGAAAGAGAAAATCCTTGTTCAGAACGCAATGCATATGCGAATCAGATGCGTTCCCATAGGAGATAATAGGCTTGTAGTTCGCACCGCAATGCCCAAAAAATGCACACGTTTTTTGTGCAATGCGCAGTGCGAATGCAACGCACATATGTGAACCAGATGCATTCATATGAATGTATTTTAAAATGTCCTGCGAATTAGATGCGGTGTAAGCCGCATCTAATTCGCATAGGTGTGAACCCGGGCTCAGAGTTTATTCTGACGGAAAAAACGGTTGTGTGTACGCGGCAGTAGAGAAGTTGTGGGTGCTAGTAGACAATGCAAGGGTTAATATGGGAAGACTTAAAGAATATGTCAACTCAAATTGTCATATCCCTGATAGGTCAAAAAATAGTGCTAAAATCTTGTGAGCCACAAATGGGTTAATGCCTCCAATGTGAATAAATTAACCTAATTCAGCTGCACACACTAACCACATTCCATACCGTGTATATGCCAAAATAAAATAAATATATGTGCATGTGCTATAGGCTATAAATACGTAAACAAAGAATATAATAAATCTATACAATATTGAAAATTACAAACAGTGTCAAACACCTGTGAAAAAAGTGACTAAAATCCACAATTGAATATATGAATAAATAGTAACATGCAAAAAAAAAAAAAAAAAAAAACAATGTGAGAGAGAAAAGAAAAAAATCCTTTAAATAATTAACAAAAATATATAAGTGCTACTTGATAAATAAAGTGTCCGAAACCAATTTATACAAATGAATATATCTCAGTCCAAACCATTGACAAGAGTATATAAATCAAAGTGCACAATAGTGTCCAAACAAATAGCAGGCATTCCTCATGCTTGTATTTATGAAAAAGTGCTAAATATTCCTCATGCTCTTCTTAAGAGATGTGCACGTTATGGCATGCTGCAGTGCTCTCTCTAGTGACCCCCAATGGATAATGCGGCCACCTTAGAGCGTGTGACACAGTGGCTAAACAGTGTCAAAACACGCATTAGAGCCACTCCAGGGCTCATACAGGGTATGCTGGTGATGATCTGTACCACGCTCAAATGGTGACATATATGAAAGAAAGGAGACTCATAGCATAATACCGCCAGGAATTTATTTGAAAAGCCATAAAAACAATCCCTCCAGGAGGGTACTCACAATGCTTGGGTGCGTCAGTGCACCATCCTATCCAAAGTATGCAATACAGATGAATCCTGTGGTGTGCGGTGCGGTGTACAATCCTCTGCCTGTCTGTGTGTAGAAAGCTCCGTCCTGCCCCTCCCCTACGCGTCTTCGGCACAGGGTATACGTGCCTTCATCTGGGGGATCTGTCCCCCAGATGAAGGCACGTATACCCTGTGCCGAAGACGCGTAGGGGAGGGGCAGGACGGAGCTTTCTACACACAGACAGGCAGAGGATTGTACACCGCACCGCACACCACAGGATTCATCTGTATTGCATACTTTGGATAGGATGGTGCACTGACGCACCCAAGCATTGTGAGTACCCTCCTGGAAGGATTGTTTTTATGGCTTTTCAAATAAATTCCTGGCGGTATTATGCCATGAGTCTCCTTTCTTTCATATATGTCACCATTTGAGCGTGGTACAGATCATCCCCAGCATACCCTGTATGAGCCCTGGAGTGGCTCTAATGCGTGTTTTGACACTGTTTAGCCACTGTGTCACACGCTCTAAGGTGACCGCATTATCCATTGGGGGTCACTAGAGAGAGCACTGCAGCATGCCATAACGTGCACATCTCTTAAGAAGAGCATGAGGAATATTTAGCACTTTTTCATAAATACAAGCATGAGGAATGCCTGCTATTTGTTTGGACACTATTGTGCACTTTGATTTATATACTCTTGTCAATGGTTTGGACTGAGATATATTCATTTGTATAAATTGGTTTCGGACACTTTATTTATCAAGTAGCACTTATATATTTTTGTTAATTATTTAAAGGATTTTTTTTCTTTTCTCTCTCACTTTTTTTTTTGCATGTTGCATGTTACTATTTATTCATATATTCAATTGTGGATTTTAGTCACTTTTTTCACAGGTGTTTGACACTGTTTGCAATTTTCAATATTGTATAGATTTATTATATTCTTTGTTTACGTATTTATAGCCTATAGCGCATGCACATATATTTATTTTATTTTATATCCCTGATAGGTGCCTGTTTTAATTCATTGTATGAAAATGTTTCCTGTGCTCTTTGTATTGCATCCTTTGTGTGAAAATAATGTATGTGCCTCCACTGTGGGGACACTCATATTTTAGTGTTAGGACCACAGATACCAGGGTGCCGTGACGAGGCTCTGTGGCTTACGCATGTGTTTGCAAATGCATGCGGACTAAACCCCTGTTTTTAACGCATACTGTTAGACAGGTTAATTGGTTGTCTGCGAGCTGGTGGTAAGTAGGCTTGGATTTTTTCCTGGGCATTTCCCAGGCTTTGTTGGTATCTGTTTGTAGCCTTCCAATGCCGCTTACTGCGATAGCCAGCTATAAATGAGGGTGGTGGCAAGTTGTTTTTGATCACGTTGATGTGTGTATTGGTCCAGCAACACACCAACACCTTTGCAGCCATTGTGCTACCTGCTGGGTGTTTGGTGGGGGACCTCTGGCTCCTTGTTGAGACTCCTTGAAGACAAAGTGTTTAGCGTAAAGATCCAAAAGATCTCACATGTGCAGAGCTGCTGGAACCTTTCACCAAAGGATCAAGAAATAGGAATGGATTCTATAACCCATATTTTAAGGCCCTTGGTGGATGTATTATGTTTGAGGGTGAAATGTCTAGAATGTCTAGGCACACTGTGCTTGACATCCCCTTCCTTGATGAATGTAAAAACGATTTTCTGCACTTAGGGTTGATCAAATTCATATATGCATGCAGAACACACAAAAAGCTAATAAAGTCCCATTAGGTGATGATCTAAAGTGCTCGTGCTTAAATTAACATCTCCTGTGCAATGGTGCTCAGACTGGGTGCCCCACATAGATGTGCACTCACCCTAGATGTTGACCAACATTCGCTAGTATGGTCTCTTAAGCATGTGGGGATATCCCTAGGGAGCCTGTTGAAATTACGTCTCATGTAAAGATACACTTCATAGGGATGGATGGAAATGACAAAGGAAAACCTTCATTGCGCAATGCCATTAAAATGAGTTTATTCAATACAAAATTAAAATAATTCCACTCACATTTATAAGTGTCTTATAGTCCATCACCCGGCATGTATAGCAGGTGATTGTTAAGGGTAATCGGCCCTGGCATGGAGAGCCACCGCTCACAGTGATCTGCTTGATTCCAGGGTAGTTTCGTATGGGCAGAAGTGAAGTGAAATTCCAAAAATACGCAGCTTTGAATATCAATGTCCCACTTCAAATGCTTCACAGTATCAAATCCCATTTCCCCTTCCGCTGTGCACAACATCCCCTATCTGGGAATCTTGCTGACGTATTCCCTTAAGGACATTTTTCTGAAAATTTCCACCTCTCTTATCCCAAATCAAACATGACCTTTTGAGATGGTCCTCATTCTTATTATCTTGGTTTGGGAGAAACAGTATTCTACAAACACTACCAATCTGGATACTATTGAAATTTCTCAAACCAACCAGTATGGCGTTCAGCAATTTTCTGTGGGCCGAGTGCACAGACTAGTCATACTCTTTTATCTTTGTCCAAGAAAAGGGGTGGTCTAGGATTCCCAGACCCCCTAAAGTACCATAGGTCTGTTCATATGACAAGAGTGTTATGCCGAGTGCACACGAGCGGAATGTCTGTCAGAAAAAGTCCGATGGGAGCTTCTCATCGTATTTTCCAACGAAAATCCGATGTATGCCCCATCTGACTTTTTCTGTTGAAAATTCTGACGAACTTAGATAGTGAACATGTTCTAAATTTTTCCGACGGAACTAATTACTATCAGGAAACCCACTCGTCTGTATGCTGTTCCGACGTACCAAAAACAACGCATGCTCAGAAGCAAGTATGAGACGAAAGCGCTCGGTCTGGTAAAACTATCGCTCGCAATGGAGATAGCACATTCCTCATGCAGCAAAATCTGTGATTGTTTAATGCAGCACATTCTTTTGTTCTCTATAATGCTAGAAGAATAAACTTGTTTTGCTGCTGATATTCACACAGAGTTCTTACAAACCTTTTTCTTTTTTATTTCTCGTGATCTCATGAATAATCTTTTATTATTTTAAAGCCAGATCTCAAGAATAATGTTGAGAATTATCTTTTATAGTCATCTTTTTTTTTTCTTTTTTTTTTCAAGATCTCCTTTTTTTGATTATTGCTATATTATTTTCTAGTGATCTCCATAATATTTTTTTTTGGTGTGTCAAGTTACCACAATAACATTATTATCTCGTATTTTGTAACCTCAAGGAGGCTGGTTGGTGTCCCTTGTTAATTTGACATTGTCTTTTTGAAATGTACCTGCCTACTCACAAACAATCTGTCCTATTTTAATAAGAACACTTATAGGCAAGTATTTTCTCAAAATAAAATATCCATTTATTCTGGTTAACAAAATAAAGAGGAAGGCAAGGCTGGAGAAACTTTTGGAATTTGCAAAGCCTTTTGGCCCCAGGGCACACATCAAGTTTGTGTAAACAAAAACTTTTATCTTGAGGAGTCCATATAAATTTGAGCCCAATCTGGTCCAGGAATCCCCAAGATCAGGACCAGCAGCAGATGATATCTATGTCCCCAGGCTGTGGTACTACACCAGCCTGCATCTTCTGTCAGACCAGACTGAACCCAGGCCATCACTTTCTTCTCTTCCCTACAGCCTTCCCTGCAGGCTGTGGCTCTGGTGGTGGACTTGTGGCAAAAGGAGGAGGAGGAGGATGGGTGAGATCATATATGTGGCTGTTCTCTGTCAGCTGGCCACTCAACCCCTTCTGAAGGCCGTCAAAAATAATTCGCTCACAGAGTAAGCGTTGGCCCTCCTCCAATTTCAACAATCTTGTGGCTTTAAAGGCAGCCATAGACCTCTTCAGCTTCAGGGGGGCCTCTGAGCACATCACTCGCTTCCCTAATGAGGCCCAGTGCTGTCTCCTCCATCCTCGTCCCCTTCCTGGGTTTTTTTGAAGGCAGAGGGGAGGCACCTGGGATTGGGTGAGGCTCCTACTGGGGCCAGCCACCTCCTGAGGGACAGTAGGCCTGCCCACCTCCTGGCTGTCACTGAGCACGGCCACCTCCTGGCTGTCACTGGGCACAGCCTCCTCCTGGCTGTCATTGGGCATGGCCTCCTGCTGCCTGCCAACTTCCAGACCCTCCTCCTGGCTGAGCTCATCCTGTGTATAAAAAAGAGACATAGTTTTAGTTTTTGCTATATCAATCACACACAATTTTTAGCTCATGACTTGCACATTAACCACTTCAGCCCCGGAAGGATTTACCCCCTTCCTGACCAGAGCACTTTTTACAATTTGGCACTGCGTCGCTTTAACTGCTAATTGCGCGGTCATGCAATGCTGTACCCAAACGAAATTTGCGTCCTTTTCTTCCCACAAATAGAGCTTTCTTTTGATGGTATTTGATCACCTCTGTCGTTTTAATTTTTTGCGCTATACACGGAAAAAGACCGAAAATTTTGAAAAAAAATGATATTTTCTACTTTTTGTTATAAAAAAAATCCAATAAACTCAATTTTAGTCATACATTTAGGCCAAAATGTATTCGGCCACATGTCTTTGGTAAAAAAATGTCAATAAGTGTATATTTATTGGTTTGCACAAAGTTATAGCGCCTACAAACTAGGGTACATTTTCTGGAATTTACACAGCCTTTAATTTATGACTGCCTATATCATTTCTTGAGGTGCTAAAATGGCAGGGCAGTACAAAACCCCCACAAATTACCCCATTTTGGAAAGTAGACACCCCAAGGAAATTGCTGAGAGGCATGTTGAGTCCATTGAATATTCATTTTTTTTGTCCCAAGTGATTGAATAATGACAAAAAAAAAAATTACAAAAAGTTGTCACTAAATGATATATTGCTCACACAGGCCATGGGCATATGTGGAATTGCACCCCAAAATATATTCAGCTGCTTCTCCTGAGTACCCACATGTGTGGGACTTTTTGGGAGCCTAGCCGCGTCAGGGGCCCCGAAAACCAATCACTGCCTTCAGGATTTCTAAGGGCGTAAATTTTTGATTTTACTCCTCACTACCTATCACAGTTTTGAAGGCCATAAAATGCCCAGATGGCATAAACCCCCCCCCCAAATGACCCCATTTTGGAAAGTAGACACCCCAAGCTATTTGCTTTGAGGCATGTTGAGTCCATGGAATATTTTATATTTTGACACAAGTTGCGGGAAAGTGACAATTTTTTTTTTTTTTGCACAAAGTTGTCACTAAATGATATATTGCTCACACAGGCCATGGGCATATGTGGAATTGCACCCCAAAATACATTTAGCTGCTTCTCCTGAGTATGGGGATGCCACATGTGTGGGACTTTTTAGGAGCCTAGCCGCGTACGGGGCCCCGAAAACCAATCACCGCCTTCAGAATTTCTAAGGGTGTAAATTTTTGATTTCACTCTTCACTGCCTATCACAGTTTCGGAGGCCATGAAATGCCCAGGTGGCACAACCCCCCCCAAATGATCCCATTTTGGAAAGTAGACACCCCAAGCTATTTGCTGAGAGGCATGGTAAGTATTTTGCAGCTCTCATTTGTTTTTGAAAATGAAGAAAGACAAGAAAAAAAATTTTTTTTTTTTTACTTTTTTCAATTTTCAAAACTTTGTGACAAAAAGTGAGGTCCGCAAAATACTCACTATACCTCTCAGCAAATAGCTTGGGGTGTCTACTTTCCAAAATGGGGTCATTTGGGGGGGGGGGTTGCCACCTGGGCATTCCATGGCCTCCGAAACTGTTATAGGCAGTGAAGAGTGAAATAAAAAATTTACGCCCTTAGAAAGCCTGAAGGCGGTGCTTAGTTTTCGGGGTCACGTGCGCGGCTAGGCTCCCAAAAAGTCCCACACATGTGGTATCCCCATACTCAGGAGAAGCAACAGAATGTATTTTGGGGTGTAATTTCACATATTCCCATGGCATCTTTGAGCAATATATCATTTAGTGACAACTTTGTGCAAAAAAAAATAAAAAATGTGTCTCTTTCCCACAACTTGTGTCACAATATAAAATATTCCATGGACTCGACATGCCTCTCAGCAAATAGCTTGGGGTGTCTACTTTCCAAAATGGGGACATTTGGGGGGGGGGATAAACTGTCCTGGCATTTTATGCACAACATTTAGAAGCTTATGTGACACATCACCCATTCTTCTAACCACTTGAAGACAAAGCCCTTTCTGACACTTTTTGTTTACATGAAAAAATTATTTTTTTTTGCAAGAAAATTACTTTGAACCCCCAAACATTATATATTTTTTTAAAGAAAATGCCCTACAGATTAAAATGGTGGGTGTTTCATTTTTTTTTTTCACACAATATTTGCGCAGCAAATTTTCAAACGCATTTTTTGGGGAAAAAACACACTTTTTAAAATTTTAATGCACTAAAACACACTATATTGCCCAAATGTTTGATGAAATAAAAAAGATGATCCTAGGCCGAGTACATGGATACCAAACATGACATGCTTTAAAATTGCGCACAAACGTGCAGTGACAACAAAATTAATACATTTTTAAAAGCCTTTAAAAGCCTTTACAGGTTACCACTTTATATTTACAGAGGAGGTCTACTGCTAAAATTACTGCCCTCGATCTGACCTTCGCGGTGATACCACACATGCATGGTGCAATTGCTGTTTACATTTGACGCCAGACTGACGCTTGTGTTCGCCTTAGCGCGAGAGCAGTGGGGACAGGGGTGCTCTTTTTTTTTTTTTTTTTTTCTTTATTATTTTTTTACTTTTTTATCTTATTTTTAAACTGTTCCTTTCATTTTTTTTAAATCATTTTTATTGTTATCTCAGGGAATGTAAATATCCCCTATGATAGCAATAGGTAGTGACAGGTACTCTTTTTTGAAAAACTGGGGTCTATTAGACCCTAGATCTCTCCTCTGCCCTCAAAGCATCTGATCACACCAAGATCGGTGTGATAAAATGCTTTCCCAATTTCCCAATGGCGCTGTTTACATCCGGTGAAATCTAAGTCATGAAATGCTCGTAGCTTCCGGTTTCTTAGGCCATAGAGATGTTTGGAGCCACTCTGGTCTCTGATCAGCTCTATTGTCAGCTGGCTGAATCACCGGCTGCATTCTCAGGTTCCCTGTTGAGACAGGAGAGCCAGAGAAAAACACGGAGGACGGTGGTGGGGGGGGCATTCCCTCCCACTGCTGGTAAAAGCAGTCTAGAGGCTAATTAGCTGCTAGGATTGCTTTTACATGAAAGCCGACCGCTGGCTGAAAATAATGATATCAAGATGATACCTAAACCTGCAGGCATCATTCTGGTATAACCACTCAAAGTCGTGAATGGCGTGCCTGAAGACAAAAAAATGGTTAACAATAAAGCACAGTAAACGGTAAAGTATAAAAAAATTGCATAACTGAAAAGCAAACATGATAAAACATAATAACAATAAAACATTGCAGAATAGAATACATTAAAAAAGAGCAGAACAATAGAGAGAGAATAGAGAGAGAGAGAACAATAAAACGACAACTATTTTTTTTATTTTATATTTTTGTTTGTGTTTTTTTTTTTTTTTTTTTACACTTTTTTTGTAACTGTAACTTTTATAACTGTAACCGGTTCCAGGTTCGGGTCTCTCAAAATGCGATGGCATCTTGGGAGACCCTGTGAAAGTGTGTCCTAGTCTGCGCAATGCTGTACCCTACGCTAATACTCAACTAGTGTATGGAAGCGTTCAAAACATTCACCAATGCAAAGACCAGGATTGCCAGGACAGGAGGGATAATAATAGCTGGTGTCACGCCTATATCCGCGCTTGCTGCAGACACAACATCTTTTTTGGGGGGGTTTGTTGGGTAGGGGTATTCGGGAGGACATAAAGAAAATGCCTCTCATGCAGCCGACTGCATTTGGTTGGGGATGTGAATGGGGGAAGTACGGGCGCTGCAGAAGTGGTGGGTTCCCAATTAGGATTGGCGAATGGAGCAGGAAGGGCATTATGGGCACGACGGGCCTGTGTTTGTCTTCTTCTTGGTGGCAAGCACTACTTGTGCTTGCCACCTCACCAGCTTGAACTGCACTTATGGGACTCACCACGTCACCAAGTGTTACTGCAGTGCTGGTTTGACTACGACAGGGGTGTACTGGGCCGTTGGCGCTTGCCAGTTGACCAAAACGCTACCAAAAAAACTGTTAGCGATCGCAGGGATCAGGCCTGACTCTGCGAACGCTGCAGTTATGCGTTTAGTGTTTTGTAAGTGACAGTGATTGATCGATACTGCACTTGGGTGAGCTGAGCTGGGCCGGACGGAGGGGCAAAATGCAGGTGCTAGCAGGTATCTGGGCTGATCCCGCTAACACTGCATTTTTGGGAACCCTAAACTGCTTGGGACGCCAGTATAGATCTGATCGGATCAGATATTAATCCGTTCAGATACTATACCACTAAGGGAGGTGTACGGTGCGTGCGTGGGTGTTAGCGCTACTGGCACTAACCTGACGCTGCCTGGGGCTGGTGCTTGCCAGTTCACCAAAACGCTACCAAAAAACTGTTAGCGATCGCAAGAATCAGGCCTGACTCTGTGAACGCTGCAGTTATGCGTTTAGTGTTTTTTAAGTGACAGCGATCGATCCTGCACTTGGTGGGCTGGGCTGGGCCGGGCGGAGGGGCAAAACGCAGGTGCTAGCAGGTATCTGGGCTGATCCCGCTAACACTGCGTTTTTGGGAACCCTAAACTGCTGGGGACGCTAGTATAGATTTGATCGGATCAGATATTGATCCGTTCAGATACTATACCACTAAGGGAGGCGTATGCTGCATGCGTGGGTGTTAGCGGTACTGGCGCTAACCTGATGCTGCTAGGGGCTGGTGCTTGCCAGTTTACCAAAATGCTACCAAAAAAACTGTTAGCGATCGCAGAGATCAGGCCTGACTCTGCGAACGCTGCAGTTATGCATTTAGTGTTTTGTAAGTGACAGTGATCGATCGATACTGCACTTGGGTGGGCTGGGCTGGGCCGGGCGGAGGGGCAAACCGCAGGTGCTAGTAGGTATCTGGGCTGATCCCGCTAACACTGCGTTTTTGGGAACCCTAAACTGCTGGGGACGCTAGTATAGATCTGATCGGAACAGATATTGATCCGTTCAGATACTATACCACTAAGGGAGGCGTATGCTGCGTGCATGGTTGTTAGCGGTACTGGCGCTAATCTGATGCTGCCTGGGGCGATGCATATCACCGCCGGGCGATCAGGGGGCTAAACCTTTATTCGGTAATAAATGGCGGGTGCCCTGACACTATAAAAAATAAACAAACTAACCAGCGTCACCCTTAATGGTTATACGGTGATCAGTGGTGAAAGGGTTAACTAGGGGGCAATCAAGCGGTTAAAACCTTTATTAGATAGTATATGGGGGTCCCTGACACTATAAAACGCTGATGGCGAACCTAAATATTTACCTCCCTAACTAGCGTCACCAGCGACACTAATACAGCGATCAGAAAAATGATCGCTTAGCGACATTGCTGACGGGGGGTGATCAAGGGGTTAAAACTTTATTAGGGGGGGTTAGGGGGGTACCCTAGACCTAAAGGGGGCTAACCCTAACTGCCCTAACACACTAACTTCACAAACTGACACCATGCAGTAATCAGAAAAAAAAAAACTGCTTGGTGTCAGTGTGACAGGGGGGGGAGGGGTGATTGGGGGGGATCGGGGGGCGATCGGGGGGGGATCAGGGGTATAAAGTATGCCTGGCATGTTCTACTGTGAGGTGTAGTGTTCTGCAACTCACTCAGATGTCTTCTCTCCTCGGCGCCGGAACGGAAACTGCCGAGCCGAGGAGAGATGACATCACATCCTCTGCCTCTGTGTACTACACAGAGGCAGGGGACGATTCCCATTGGCTGGGAGCGATCGCGAGGGGGAGGGCCACAAATGGATGGCCTCCCCCTCATCTCTGATCGCTGCCAGACCAAAGCCGACCGTATCGGGCACCGGGGGGGTTCCGATCGGACCCCCCGGCCGCGGGAAGGCAATCACGTACCAGGTACGTGATTTTGCCTGCCCGTGCCATTGTGCAGACGTATATCTGCGTTAGGCGGTTGGTAACTGGTTAAATAATAATAAATAGAAAAGACTATCATTCTGACCCCAGCATTTTTCTTTCTTGTCCCAAACACTTTGGCCACTACTGTCTATTCATATGTAAATCACTTTATTTAAAATCATTAATTAGTTATCAATTATAACATCTAGTTAACATCATTAATATTAGGACAATAAATATGTCTACAAATAATATACCTGGCTCCAGCTGGGCGCATCCACTTCTTCCAGGATGGAAGGCCCAGGTTGTTCCTCGTCAGCCTCTGCTGGGGTTGAGGGAAGGGTGGAGGGAAGGCTGCAGGGAAGGGTAGAAAGTGATTTCCTGGCTTCAGTCTGGTCGTCCAGAAACCGCAGTTTGTTGAAGTACCACAGCCTGGGTACATACACTTGCGCTGCTGGTGCTCCTGATCTGAGTGATTTCTAGATTTTATTATGCTCCTTCTTATGCATGTTCCTCAAGATCCCAATTTTATTGTCCAAAAACTTCATGTTTGCATCGGGGACCCGAGTCTTCACAAATTCCAGAAGTTTCTCCAGCCATGACCTCCTAGCTTGTTTATTATAATATAAGCTGTGTTTCACCTCCCACAAATTCCTCATCTCCCTGTATCGGTCTATGAAACTGGCCATGAATTCTGGGTCCTTAAAGTGATTCATCTTTGCTCTAAGACAACACACAAGACAAAAACACTAATGCCAGCCTAAACTCTCATTATCATATCCCAATATTGGCCTCAATCTTGAAGCAGTATAGGCCACTGTGATGGGCCAAGTTCAAATTTTACCTTCGTTTTGGATGCTTGCCACTTCCTTTCGTCCTTCCTCCACACACAGATCGTACGTACGACACATGTGTGTTAGCTTGATATACACTGCGCATGCGTGAAACTCTGCCCACGTCGCCCGCCCCTGACGTTCTTTCTCGAAGATTCCCCGCCCCTTCTCTCTTCGGCGTGCAGTAGGAGCAACATGGTGGATAAAGAGCAGGTGTGTGGAAATTATTCCAGTAATGAGGGGGAGGAAAGCCTGGAGCCCAAAATTACACGATCCCGGAGGAGGAGATTTAAGACCTCCAATATGGCCTTTGAAGAGATGGTGGAGATGGTGTACATCTTTCGGAGGAACGACTATGATGGGAAGCATGGACCGTACCTAAACTCTAATTTGCAAAAGGTCAAGATCGTGACGAAAGTTGTGAAGAGTCTGCGGCAGACTTTTGCAGTACGACGCTCCAAGGAGCAAATAAGGAAACACTGGTCTGACCTGAAACTGAGGGAGCCGGATCAGTATAGAAGAATAAAGAGAGTGCTTCTAAAAAGTAAGTACTTGTCGTGTGTTTCTATCATTATTATTACTTGCATGCTGCGCCATGTGCTTTACTTTACTGTTGTACATTTTAAAATGGCAAATTTCATGTTCGTGGGCACAGCAATCGGTCTTAGGAAACATCATTCGCTCATCAAATACGATGTTTTGGGCAGATACGGGTTACATACATTTGGTCATGCCTATTTGTATAAAATTAAGTTTTGTACATTGCTGTCTAGATGTGTTTGTAACTAGAATGAAATGCAAGCTTGATTCAGTGTAATGTAAGGAGAGGACGCTCAGCAGCTGTTTACACATCTAGACTCAGGAGCACTAGTGTGGGACACAAGAACAAACTCTTTAAGGTGTCCCACACAGGTGCTCCAGTGGATACTTGGGGTGTCTCCATGTGTGAAAATTGTCACAAAAAGTTAAGTATTCCAGCTTTGGTAAGGTAAAAAAATCATGTCTTCAGCTTGGAATTATGCCCAAAATAGACAACTGTACCCCACTTCCCAGAAATCAGCCCAAGATCCCCCAAGGATCTGGAGGAAGGAGAGGTGAAGGAAGTGGGTGAGATTGTCACCCAAACAGGTGAGTGTCTGACACCCCAGCTTCAGGTAATCTATGTATGCCTGCATATTTATAATACATGTTTTTTAACCAATTTTTAGATGATGTGCTGGTTGTTGAAGAGCAAGCTGAACCTTTCACAAGTGACAGCGCCCAAAGGCTCATCCACGACATCATGTTGTGGAATGGCGAAATAGACATTATAAGGAAGAAACTGAATGTTATGGAACAACAAATGAAGAACATGATAGATGTGTTGGGGAGAATATAAATTGCTTTAAAATCCCAACCATTTGTTGAACTAAACACTTTTTTTTTTGTACAGTTTAAAAGCCAAATTTTGAAGATGCACAAGGTGTGTCAACATGTGCTATCTGCCATCAGGGGAACTCAATGTACGCGTTTTGTGGGTGCAACCCCTTCCTCATAACCCTAGTAGGTGAGAGGAAGGGGTTGCACCCCCAAAACACTTCCATTGATCCCCCATGGGGAGATAGCACATGTTGACATTAGTCATGGGATCAGGAGGGAAATACCCATTTGGACTCCCAATTTGTGTGCATTTTCAAAATTTGGCTTTTACAGGGGAGACATCAACCCATCTGATGAAGGCAATATCAAGAATTTTTTGACACTATAATGTCTGAAATCGCCTTCAGTTTTTATACGTTGAACTTTGTAAGTTCCAGAGTTGTGTATGTTATGTTTTAAAACATGCCTGTTTCTAAAAAAAAAAAAATATTTTTTGAAAAAATGTTATAACGCACATGTGAATGTGCACAGAGTAAAAATTTTGATAATCAACCATGTGTGGCTTCTTCTTTCAATGCTCAATACCAATTTTGTAAGTAATTTTGTGTTTACAGTGACAATGGGGCTTATTTACTAAAGGAAAATCCACTTAGCACTACAAGTGCCCTAGGAGAACCTAGGAGACAGCCAAAAAGAAACACAAGCAATAAAGAAATTGCAAGATTTTATCAGATCTTTTTTATTATTATTAAAAATTAGACACTGTCTGGCATTGCAATGGCCCCCCTACCCGTAAAATAATTAACATATTTCTCCCGAACTTCATGGGTGCTTTGGGGTGCCAAGACAGGACGTCCAGTATCCAGACTCGTAAGAGGATTGGAAGTAAGTCCGGCCTCAGGTCCAACTGAGGCAAGATAATTGTGTGAATTTTTACGTAAAAAGTTGTGCAATATGCAGCAGCATAATATTATGTGGTTGAGTTTATACTCCGCCATGTGTATAGCTGTCAGAAACAGGCAGAACCGGCTGGCCATCATCCCGAAGGCATTCTCCACGACTCTTCTGGCTCTGGCAGAAGAGAAGAGAAAAACCCTCCTCTACGGGGTGAGGGTCCTATGGGGGAATGGCCTCATCAGGTGCTTGCCCAGACCGAACGCTTCATCAGCAAGAAAGACGAAAGGGAGTCCATCAACGCTGTCCGCATCAGGTGGCAATCCTAGGCCACCACTCTGAAGCCATTGGTAAAACTCTGTCTGGGTGAAGACTCCTCCATCCGACATCCGGCCATTCTTCTCCACGTCCACATAGAGGAACTCATATTGTGCCGACACCCCTGCCATTAACATGATAGTTAAAATAGTATGACCCCGAATGGGGTGGTGGCACAATGTGGATGTGCTTCCCATCCAGGGGTGGACTGACCATTAGGTCACTCAGGCGCCTGAGGGCCGGTTGAGACTCCCCCTGTCAATCCCAATCTCTGCTTATCCCAGAGCCAAGTGCCGGAACAAGTCCCAGCACTGAGCTCCGGTAACTAGGCTGACAGGGACTCACTAGTGTCAGGCAGTGACTCAGGAATCTCTTCAGTGCCTGGGCTCCCTCCCGCAGTGATTCCCCTTTGTAGCAGCTGAGCCGACATCTCTCCCTCCTGACCTCGAACACAGCTCCCTGAGGATCCACTTTCTCGGCTCCACAGTACACAGACAGGAGGAGGAGGAGCTGGGGAGAAGATATCTTACTCTGCAGGAGCCACGCTGATTCTGAGGTCTATGTATAGTTTGTGGATAGGGGAGGGGGTTGGGGGTAGGTAATACATGGAGAAGAGGGGTATAAGAAAAAATGTGCTGGGGGGGGTCTTTGAGGGAAGAGGACATGAGCTAGTAGGGGGATTTCAAAACCGACCCCCCCTTCCCCAAAGAAAAGAATTGCCACTTTCCCCTCTCTGCCCCCATCCCAGGGATCCCTCTCTGCTCCCATCTCAGGGGCCCCTCTCTGCCCCCATCCCAGGGGCCCCTCTCTGCCCCCATCCCAGGGATCCCTCTCTGCCCCCATCCCAGGGATCCCTCTCTGCCCCCATCCCAGGGGCCCCTCTCTGCCCCCATCCCAGGGGCCCCTCATAGCTCCTATCCCTGGGATCCCTCTCTGCCCCCATCCCAGGGGCCCCTCTTTGCTTCCATCCCAGGGATCCTTCTCTGCCCCCATCCCAGGGATCCTTCTCTCCCCCCGTCACAGGGGCTCCTCTCTGCTCCCATCCCAATGATCCTTATCTGCCCCAACCCAGGGGCCCCTCTATGCCCCCATCCCAGGGGCCTCTCTCCATCTCCATGCCAGGGATCCCTCTCTGCCCCCATCCCAGGGATCCCTCTCTGCCTCCATCCCAGGGGCCCCTCTTTGCTTCCATCCCAGGGATCCCTCTCTGCCCCCATCCCAGGGATCCCTCTCTGCCCCATCCCAGGGAACCCTCTCTGCCCCCATCCCAGGGGCCCCTCTTTGCTTCCATCCCAGGGATCCCTCTCTGCCCCCATCCCAGGGATCCCTCTCTGCCCACATCGCAGGGATCCCTCTCTGCCACCATCCCAAGGATCCCTCTCTGCCCACATCCCAGGGGCCCCTCTCTGCCCACATCCCAGGGGCCCCTCTCTGCTCCCATCCCAGGGGCCCCTCTCTGCTCCCATCCTAGGGATCCCTCTCTGCCCCATCCAAGGGATCCCTCTCTGCTCCCATCCCAGGGATCCCTCTCTGCCCCCATCCTAGGGGTCCAGGGGTGTACACATGTTGCAGCCTCAGCAGAAATTATACACCCTGTCACGCTTGGCATAGGGCTACTCTGCAAAGGTTGGGCAACCTTATGCAGTACAGCGACCAAGTGGCTAAAGCAGGCTATAAGGAGGCATTGTATTGCCTCATCACATAACCTGCTTTGACCCCTTGGATCCCACACTAGCATGCTGCTACTGCATGCATTACACATGGTTGCTGGGTGTTTGGAGAGTGGCCCTATTCACTTGATTGGGTCACGATCACCCACCAAAAGCAACAGAGGATATAATTCCTGCCGCAGCATGTGTACATCCTTAGCTGCTGCCTCTGCAGCTAAAGGGGGTAGAGTCCAATGTATGTAATGTGGGCAGTGTGGCAGGGACACAGGGGGGGCCCATGATCTCCTATTGCCCGGGGGCCCCATGAGTTGTCAGTCCGCCCTTGTTCCCATCTATAGCCCCTCCGCAGTTGGAGTTGAAAAATGGGGTCCGTCATCCTGAGAAAGTTCCTGAAATTATCAGTATTATTCTCCTGGTTCTCACGAAGCAAAGGCATATGAGAGAATTGGTCACGCTGGAGTAACAAATTCTTGGTCCATGAACTCCTCCCCACCCTGTTCATGGACTGGGCTTGGGTCAAAGAATGAACCCCAACACCAAGCCTCCACACAGCACAAACTCTACGACAAGTACATACACGCAATATGGCTTCAAAACAGTTGCCTGGTCAGAATGTACTATCAGAACACACTGAAGAACAGCAAGGCCTGTGAAGAGCGAGCTGAAAATCAGAAACGAGTGGACAAGAACACACTGAAAAGACAGATATGAACTATCTACACGGTCTGAAAAGCAGATACAAACCCACAAGCACAAACTGAAGAGCAGTAATGGACTGAGAAGCACGAAAGCTGAAAAGCGCAAATCGTCTCTCACCAAACTTCTACTAACACGAGATAAACACGAGCTTAGCAGAAGGAGCCCAAAGGGTGGCATGATCGCTATTGCACTTCCTTTTTCTAGTCCCGTTGTACGTGCTGTACGTCACCACGTTCTGGACGGTCGGACTTCGGTCGGACTTTGGTTTGACCGTGTGTAGGCAAGGCCGCTTGAGCAGAATTCCGTCAGAGTTCCATCGGAGAAATTTTCAAAGTTTATTCTGAATGCACACATGGTGGCACCAAGAGATGGATCACTTTTGGGCTCCCTCTTAATTGCTTACGCTGGCTTACAGAGGACCTCCCAAGATCAGCATACGCATGCCTTTTGATAGGTACTACAGTTAAGCTTCTGCAATCTGATACAGGTCACATCCTGAGCAACTTAACAATCTCGCCTATGACCCCAGTTATAGGTCATTCCAAATTTGTCCTAGGGACATCTGATAATACTTTTAGACCTTTTCTCAACCAAAGTCAGTTCTGCTTAACCCGTTTTCTAATTGTCAATGAGTTCAGGCCCCTTCTGGATGCTCAAAAGATGGCAGCTCCTCCTATCGCTCAATGGAGCGCTTTCATATTTGCCACTTCCTGATCCAGACTAAGTCCTATGCACTAATCGCAACCCCTAATGATCAGGGTACTCCCAATATATTTTAAAATAGGAATCAGATTTGGGAACGAGAGGAGTCTTAAGTTTACCACAAGGTGTCAAGCTCTAGCAAAAATCCAAAAAACTAGCTTTAAGATACCATTACGTTGGTACAGAGTGCCCAAGACTTTACATAAAATGTTACCACAGTGCTCTCCCCTCCGTTGGAGGTGTCAACAACAGGAAGGCACCCTATTACATGTATTTTGCAGTTGCCCACCCTTGCATATTCATCTTGGAGTTGATCCCGAGGCCTTTCTCCTCTACCTTTTTACCTCTATCAGCAAAACGATACAAACATTCACTCTTGATGCATCTACTGTATTTGGCCAAGTTGTGTATCCCTTTATACTGGAAGCAGACAATACCCCCCATTAAAGTCTGTTTTTCCTGAGATTAAAACTATGGAAGATGTCTTGGTTTGCTCAAATCAGAGATAAAAGCAATTCCGACAGACGTGGCTTAACTGGTTTGACTTTACTGAATCACCTGAATAGAGTTTTGAGTTCCTTAGAGTTTTATCTCCTCTCTCAAGACTATGCATTCATTCCCACTTTCCCTCCAACCTTTATCCCAACCCTTCCTCCCTTTTTTTTTTCTTTTTTTCCCCTCCATGTCCTCCCTCTCAGTACCCCCCCTTGTTTTTTCCATGCTTCAGCTGTGATCCCCTTGGGGTTTTCATGGGAAGTCCCTTTCAAGAGTGAACGGAACCCACTTTCCTTTTACTACTATATATTACAGATTGTGGATGAAACATGGTACCTGAGTTAAGACAGACGTATGCATCTAGATCACAAAGTGTAATTGCTATATTTAAATTAGGTGACCCAAAATAGTTTTGTTCCCAGCAGGAGCTGGAGGCCATACAACGAGACATGTTGACGCTAGATTCAATTTGTCTATTGTACTCTGATACCTTGTTATGTCTTGGTTCTATATCGAGCAATGATTACACCTGTAATGCCATTTCCTTTTGTCTTTGTTATTTGGTTTGTTTTCTTTTTTTAAATGTATAGAATAAAAAAATTACAAAAAAAGCTTGTGATCCCAAAACAAAAATGTACTTTTTTGTACTTTTTTTTAAGTTAAACAATACCATTCTTGGTGCATCTGAACACTTTTCCGCAGTAAGAAAAAAAAAACAAAAAAACAATACTTGACAAAGTGCTTCCTGTGCCTCTGAATTTTCTAAAAGCTACTTAGCAATTTTCTGAAACAAATCAGTCAACAGTGTGATGCATTCAACACAGAATTTGACAACCCTGAAAACTTCTTTGATCATGGCATTTTTTTTTATCAGGTTCACTACAAGACAGTTCCTGAAAACACCATATCTGACATTGAGAGATGTGAATGTCTGGACTGGACTGGATTCTCAGTTCTGTGGTTCTGATAA
Source organism: Aquarana catesbeiana (assembly GCF_042186555.1). Lineage (NCBI taxonomy): Eukaryota > Metazoa > Chordata > Amphibia > Anura > Ranidae > Aquarana > Aquarana catesbeiana. The sequence goes on from NC_133324.1 coordinate 416,552,912, forward strand.
TTGATGTTCTATAGCACCTATAGTTCTGCAACAAAAACTTCATTGTCTTTTAAATGCCTTCCCTATGATTATTTGGAAGTTGTTAGATTAGTGGAGAAATGTCATGACTTCAAAACACTGGAAGACAACAAATTACATCAATATGATGATATTCCAAAACTGTGGTTCGTCGTTTAAAAAATGGCATATGCTATTATGGGAGCTCTATGCTTTCCATTGTTTAGCAAGTTGTTAAATCCCTTTTCAGCTGACACTATAAGGTTGTTATTTAAAAAACAAAACAGTATAGAGAGCATCACTATCATTGCAAACCACTTTGGTGTCTTTGATAAAGTGAAAAAAAAATGATATCTGTGACACTATAAAATATGGAACTACTGTCTTTAATGAAGCTAAACAAGTCAACTACATGGCCACCAAAGGAACGAAGGCTGACTACTAGCCTTTAGTTGTACAGCAGAATAGCTTGAACCAAGCTAAACAAGTTACATATACAACCTCCATAAGGATAAGGCCTGGCCAATGTGATCACTAACCTTTAGCTCTAGAGGAGACAGTACAGAATACACTGTCATTTCCTGGAGGAATTTTATAATCTTTATAAATAAGTGTAAGCACTATCTTTTGTTGACATTAAGCCACATACTATATTGAAAATTATGTTGAAGGATCCTTAAAATCTAGCATGTCAGTCATTTTTTGAAACCAAGTCCCAAGTATAGAGCTGTAGTAATCTACATGGCAACCTGCTGCTTGAATATTACTGTTTACATTCATTTAAATATGTCTTCACAAGCTGAAAGTAACAAACTTTTATTTGTTACTTACTTCCTCATACAGATGAAATTATTGGATCAGCTCTTATTCAGATTGTAAATTTCACTGTTGAGATATAAATCTGTGATGGTAAGGGTGTCAATAACTTTTCCTATTTGTCCTGAGACCTCTTCCCAGGAAATGCTAGATATATTGCTTGGTTACTGGCATCTGAGAGCTGTGAGACATACTGTAAATTGATGTTTCCTTTTTGTGGAATTGAAAGCTTGAACAGTGGAAAATTTTTCATGATATGACAGAAACCAAGCTTTTAAAAGTTAATTACACCATATTTTATCAGCATGGAATATTAGCCTGAGTATTCCCATGCATTAATGGTATTATGTAATGTGAGTTACCTTGCTTGTAAACACTGTAATTTTATTACTTACACCTTTACGATGATTGGGCTTGCACCCTAATAACTGTTCTCTGTGCCTGTGTGGGTTTCCTTAAGGTACTTCAGTTTCCTCCCATACTTCTAAGACATAATGGTAGGTTGTAGACTCTGCTTGTTCTTTAACCCCTGTTGCTGACTCTGGCTTGTGACCCCGACCTTTTCATCTGCTTGAGATTCTTCTAGTACTTTCTCCGCCTGCTTGATACTGACCTTGGCCTGACTTTGACTCTGTATCTAGTTCCTGATTCTGCAGTCCTACCGCCCGATTGTTGCCAACAAAGGCAGTGTCACTTAACAAATTTGTTTACTTAAAAATGTATATATTCCATTGAGGCAAGAATGGACTGTTTCTTTAACTTCTGTATTGAAATATTGTACATGGCTTATGTTAGTCCCACATTCAGGATATCAACTTTAACAGAAATCAGCTTTAACAGTCATAATTTAGGCATTATATTTTAGATGCTTCATTTGCTATGCTTTACCATGTATATACACAGTCCATCATGCATGGATTGATATTTGGTGTATCAGATATGGTTGGGTAGATACCAATTATACTTTACAATTGTAAGGACATATCCTTAATCCTAGCAGTAAAATGTTCATCCTTTAAAACATCTCCAGACCAGATACACACTATAGTCATAAACTGTATCAAATCAAGAATATAATTGATTGGCCTTGTTGACTTCATGGATGCCATAAGTGAACAAAAGTCTATATGGCATATATTTCATGCATATAAAACTCTGTTTATATTCTTCCAGTACTGTATTATCATTATCATATCTAGCATACTATTCCACTGTGCATTAAGTTTCTACTAAGAATAATGAAGAAACGTGCCTTTATAACGAGTTTTTAAAGGCACCACATCCTAATGTAGTACGCAGAAAGTGTATTGGATGAGGATACAGACTTTCTCAGTACCCCTTTATGAAACAAACACAGTTAAAAAGTTTCAACAAAAGACCTTTATTACAAAACATATATTAAAAACAACACAATCTGATCAAGATACCCATAGAGGCTCCCGCAAAGCTACAATACTGTACCCATGCATTATATAAACATAAAGTCTGTCTAATATAACAATATTATTCAGTAAGCGTTAGAATGATATTAACACAATAGAACACATGGGAAATAGTTCCACGGTTGGTGGATTTCACGGTTGGTGCTGTTTCGTAGCAGTAAGCCGCTTCCTCAGGAAAAGTGTGAGTCACCACGTGTCTAAAAGAAAGAAAAGAAAAGAAAAACGATAACACAATAATACCTCATAAAAATACATCAAAGAGAACAAACATAATGTAAGCCAATCATAATGTCAGGACTCCAGGACAATACACCAGGAAGCCAAATCCTCCTTCCAGTGGGGATGGGAAATAAACTGGCAGACCAAAAACTGCTAAAAGCTATAATTAGAGAAGTTTTTTTTGTTCAAATTACTATATTATAGATAAGCCAGGGTCTGTTAACACCATGCCACTGTTGCACCAAACTAGCTCATACACCTACCAAGGCAGTGTAACTTCATTTAAAGGTGGACCACAATTGGCAGGGACAGCATTTGGTTAAATAGAGATCCAACTTCACTCAGTTGCCAAGGAAAAGTAATCCAAGCAAACCGTAATCAAATAGGTACCAAAGAAGACCAATGCATTATGTCCGAACTATCTGTTATAAAAGGAAAAGCAAAAGAAAAAATTGGTGGAGAATGCCCCTGTCCAGATATAACTCCACTATATCAGAAGAAGAGAACATCCATACCAAATTAGATTAAAAAGGCTACTGCTGCCAACAAAGCAGTGATGTCCCATAGATGCTAGTAAAAACTGAATAGGGATGGTTGGAACACCGCGAAAGTTTGGACCCGAATAACGAACCACATTAAAGTCAATGGGACCTGAACGTCAGAATTCAAAAGTGCCCATTTTGAAGGCTTATATGCAAATAATTGGGCATACAATGGTTATAGGGGTCCGGGTCCTGCCCTGGGGGACATTTATCAATAAAAAAAAAGTTTGTGAAAAACGTCATTTTTAAATAAGCAGTGGTGTCACTTTGGCTTTGAAGTAATGGGTGCATAAAAATTGGTCTTTGGGTGTCGGTGGCGCCTTCCCACTGTAACCCTATAGAGGTAATCTTGATGAAAGCACAAATTGTTGTAAAAAATTGCAATGATATGCACCTGTCAAACAAGTGCTGAAAAATTGGTCTTTGGGTGGTAATTGTGCCCATGAAACCTATACCAAAAACATTCTTCCAGATGAAATGATTGAGCACCCTCAATGCTAGGCAGTATCAAAGTCCCGCAGCGATTCCACATCCCAAAAAGACTCAATCAGTGACATCGGCATCAGGGGCTTCATAGCTGGTAATCCAGGACTGATACATTTTTATAAACGTCAAGTGGTCCACAGAGTCTGTGGACAGACGTGTTCTATGATCAATAACGAAACCTCCTGCAGCATTGAATGCCCGTTCTGAAAGCATGTTGGATAGCAGGGGCAAACTCATTAAACAGAGGAAATGATGCCCTGTCTGAGGACTGACCACCATGTCCACCTTTGCCTGTGGACACATTTGTTGCTGGCCCCCTTACAGCGCCAAGGGAACGTCTGCCTCTCCTTGTCCTCCCAGACATTATTGGGAGGGAGGGGGCGGTGCTTATAAGCAAATGTAAAGAAGAAGTTGAAATCTGTACGTAGATGCACTTTAGTCAATGTAAAGAGGTGTTTGGTACACATTATTTGAGTACTCACACTACACAGACACACTACATGGATATACTATAATATACTGCAATATAATGTGCCAAGTGTACAGTGACACACAGAACTATAGTATCTCACAAAAGTGAATACACCCCTCACATTTTTGTAAATATTTTATTATATCTTTTCATGTGACAACACTGAAGAAATGACACTTTGCTACAATGTAAAGTATTGAGTGTACAGCTTGTATAACAGTGTAAAGTTGCTGTCCCCTCAAAATAACTCAACACACAGCCATTAATGTCTAAACCACTGGCAACAAAAGTGAGTACACCCCTAATTTAAAATGTCAAAATTGGGACCAAAGTTTCAATATTTTGTGTGGCCACCATTATTTTCCAGCACTGCCTTAACCCTCTTGGGCATGGAGTTCACCAGAGCTTCACAGGTTACCACTGTAGTCCTCTTCCACTCCTCCATGACGACATCACAGAGCTGCTGGATGTTAGAGACCTTGCGCTCCTCCAACTTCTATTTGAGGATGCCCCACAGATGCTCAATAGGGTTTAGGTCTGAAGAGATGCTTGGCCAGTCCATCACCTTTTACCCTCAGCTTCTTTAGCAAGACAGTGGTCATCTTGGAGGTGTTTTTGGGGTTGCTATCATGTTGGAATACTGCCCTGCGGCCCAGTCTTCGAAGGGAGGGGATCATGCTCTGCTTCAGTATACCACAGTACATGTTGACAATCATGGTTCCCTCAATGAACTGTAGCTCCCCAGTGCCAGTAGCACTCATGCAGCCCCAGACCATGACACTCCCACCACCATGCTTGACTGTAGGCAAGACACACTTGTCTTTGTACTCCTCACTTGGTTGCCGCCACACACGATGGACACCATCTGAACCAAATACATTTATCTTGGTCTCATCAGAATACAGGACATGGTTCCAGTAATCCATGCCCTTAGTCTGCTTGTCTTCAGCAAAGTGTTTGCAGGCTTTCTTGTACAACATCTTTAGAAGAGGCTTCCTTCTGGGATGACAGCCATGCAGACCAATTTGATGCAGTGTGCGGCATTTGGTCTGAGCACTGACAGGCTGACCCCCCACCTCTTCAACCTCTGCAGCAATGCAGACAGCACTCATACGTCTATTTCCGAAGAAGATAGATATGATGCTGAGCACGTGCACTCACATTCTTTGGTCGACCATGGAACAGTGGAACCTGTCCTGTTACACCACTGTATGGTCTTGGCCACTGTGCTTCAGCTCAGTTTTGGGGTCTTGGCAATCTTCTTATAGCCTAGGCCATCTTTATGTAGAGCAAAAATTATTTTTTTCAGATGCTCAGAGAGATATTTGCCATGAGGTGCCATGTTGAACTTCCAGTAACCAGTATGAGAGAGTGAGAGCGATAACACCAAATTGAACACACCTGCTCCCCATTAACACTTGAGACCTTGTAACACTAATGAGTCACATGACACCAGGGAGGGAAAATGGCCAATTTGGACTTTTTCACTTAGGGGTGTACTCACTTTTGTTGCCAGCGGTTTAGACATTAATTGCTGTGTGTTGAGTTATTTTGAGGGGGCAGCAAATTTACACTGTTATGCAAGCTGTACACTCACTACTTTACATTGCAGCAAAGTGTAATTTCTTCAGTGTTGTCACTTACTTTTGTGAGATACTGTATATGGCGTTAAACTGGCAGTAACACACACAGAAGTAAATGGCGTTAAACTGCCAGTAATGCACAAAGAAATATATGGCGTTAAACTGGCAGTAAGACGCGAAAAACTATATGGCGTTAAACTGGCAGTAACGCACACAAAACAATATGGCATTAAACTGGCAGGAACGCACACAGAACTATATGGCGGTAAACTGGTAGTAACGCGCACAGAAGTAAATGGCGTTAAACTGGCAGTAACGCAATCAAATAGATGGTGTTCAACCATCACTACACTGATGATATCTAAACTGTCTCTACTCTAGCTATACACTAATGTAAAGATTACTGACACGGTCTCACTACACTACACTGAAACTATATGAGCTGTGCCTACTCTACACTAATGTATGTATGAATGACACGGTCTCACTACACTACAGTGAAACTATCTGAGCTGTCCCTAATCTAGCTGCACACTATGCAAAGCTGAATGATGGTTCTCCTCACTACACTCACACTATCCCTAGACTGACACTAAACTAATATTCTACACTGACAATTGAAGCAAAATGGTAAAGTATAGCACACTAACTAACTAAAAGCACTGAACAGACCCCTGTTCTATTTCTCTCCACGCCAAAATCACACTGAAAATGGCTGCTATTGAAAGAATACTTTTATACTGTTGGGCGGGATTGAGCCATGCTTGGATAAAGTCATGATGACAGTGTCTAAACATGACTCTGACAGTGCTATGTGCCCTGATTGGCTGAACCTTTCACTGCTTCAGCCAATCAGGGCTTGCAATGCACTGTTCAGTCAAACGACATGTTTGTTCGGCGTTTGTTCGGCTGTTCGTCGAACGTCCGAACTGCAAAAGTTTGGCCCAAACTTATGCTTGGGCCGAACCGTTAGCCATCCCTACTGGAGACTAAAAGAGTGTTGATAAGTCCATCAAGCAGAGAAAGACACCACAGAAAGGAAATTAAACATATTTAAGCACAACCCACTCAGAGTTCTGCCTCAATTTGGTAAAAAATCTGGAATCTGTTAAATAAATAAATACAATTGAAGGTTTATAAATGATGTGCCACGCACATTGATGGTGCCTCATACAAAAAAGTAATGATAATAGTGTTCTTTGATGACAGGCCAAGATGGGACTAAATTATAGTATTATGATCCTCTAAAGAGTTTTGACTTTAAACATATAGGCAACAAATGGCTATCCTGACAATCCATGGTCCCCATGGATATTAGCCATGGTATGCAAAATACAGGCTAATATAATACAGTATACAAGTAACACATGTACAAATGGCACAATATTCAGACAACAAAAAGGGAACTATGACTATATGGTGCAAATAACATGCATTTGTAAATACATGGGGCAAGAAATTGGCAATCAACACAGTATGCAAATAAACAAGCAACCATGACATTATACAAGCAAATGTGACAAAATGCAGCTGGCACATGGGTAATTGTGACAACAAACTGGTTAATTGTGACAATATGGCCTACTGACAATAGGGATACTGCCGGGCCAACCCACCCCCACCCCCCTGTTCCCCTTCCTGTAGTGAATCTCTTATCTCTACCAGCAAACCCCCTTCCCACAGAAAAGCCACTCTCCCTCAGCAAAACCCACCCTACACTAGGAAAGCCCTCTTCCCTCAGCAAACCCCCCTCTTCCCCAGAAAGCTCCCCCACACAGCAAAACTCCCTTCTGCCTCCCCCCAGCAAAGTTTCCCTCATTCACAAACACTTCATCCCCCAGCAAAGGCCACACTAGATTTTATAGCACTCCTCCTGGACCCCTTCCCCCACACACATACACAGACTTCCCCTCAGAAACCCCCCTCCTACCATTAAAACACTTACCAGATCTCAGAAACAGTAGCATCCAGCAGAGTGAGGGAAGTCCTAGTAAGCTTTTGGCTAACACAGCTTCCTTTTGGCTAAGGCAGCTGATTTTTAGTTAAATGCATATGGTTATGTTAAATACATTTTTCATGTTACTGTCATGTTTGTAAAAGAAAAGTGGAGAGAGTTTGAGCTATACACACAACTCATTAAAATCATTATGAGTTGTAATGTGTTTTTTTTTTACCTGTTTCTGATTTTAATTTTGATGTATTGTTGGGGAAAAAAGTAATTCTGCACAGGATGTTTGGACTGCAGCCAACACAAAACCTGCTTACAATAATGCACTGCTTCCATCTGCTATGAACACAAACTGAACATCACACATACTGATTACAGGAAAGGCATGAGCTAAAAAAAGTACTCTCTCTAAATGCAGAAGATATATATATATATATAGTAAAACAAAAATGTTCATTAAATTAAAATGTTTGTGTGTTGGAATAATTAATGCAGCTTGATACTATATGTCCATTAAATCTTCCTGTTAGTTGGCGGTTTAGGTGCTGTGGAAGTGGGACCCTGTGCTACCTGGAAGATTGCTGGTTTACACCAGATTTTGGAGAGAAAAGCACGCTAATTGCACAGTTGTGTGCTGGCCCTGCTGGGCTATTTAGTTGTGACCTGACTATGGCTCAGGGCCCCACCCAACAGACAGGAGGTCTGTGCATGGGAATCATGTGGGTTCCCATTCCTCTGCAGGATTCAGAGGCTGCATGGGGCAGCCAGAGTGTGCATGTCTGCAGGAGGCAGATGTAGTCTGTGACTGGGCAGCACGGAGCTGATTGTGAGTATGCTTATAAGAGAGTTTGACTCTAAGGAACTCTTTTGGTATGAGGAGCAGACCAAAGGCCTAAGCTGGAGGCCTGAAGCAGCTGTGTGGCAAGAGAGTAAAGCCTTGTACACACGGTCAGATTATTGGATGAGTTTTCATCAGTTTTTTTGTTTGATGCAAGTCTCAAATCGAAAGTGAAGAGGGTACTCACCATCAGAAAATTTTCTGATGACAGAATTCAATGTCAGAAGTGTTGTAATGTGTTGAATTGTTTTGTATGTGTTCTTTCATTCCTGAGCATGCCTAATCTTGCTCTTCAGATTTTTTTTTTTTTGGCAGAAAACCATACTAATGAAAAGAAAATCAGACATGGTGGTCACATCAGACAAAAATTTTCAAGCCTGCACATCCAGTTTTTGTCTGGCAAAAATTTGGAATCAGCTGTCAAAAGCAGCATACTAACGATCAAAAAATCAGCAGAACGTCCATCGGACGAAATTTATCTTCAGATTTTCTGACCGTGTGTATGAGGCCTTAAGGCCCCATGCACACTATTAGATTTTCTGCAGATTTTTGTCTTCAGATTTACCAAAACCATGTTGTGCAAGGGCCTGCCTGATTGCATTCAAATTGAAACTCTTAAGTTTGAATCTTATATTAGGTTGTTTTGGTAAATCTGAAGACAAAAATCTGCAGAAAATCTAATATTGTGTATGGGGTCAGGAAGCTGAAATATTCTGATTGTGCAAGATACAGCAATGTTGGAACCCCCTGCGTGGGCTATTGATGTATTTTTTGTGAACTTCTCCATTCTTTTAAATAAAAGTGGGCTACCATGCCCATAAAAATATAGTTTTGGACTGGCATACTCATTGAAAATGCACCTACCGCTTGAGTCTGATCACTCCAATCTTACAGTGCACACTGATGTTCTGTCAAGGTGGTCGGGTCACATAATCTGCTAGAGTGGAGGAGAGCATGTCTATACAGTAATGTACCCTTTTCTTTACGTGTTGAGATATGACTGTGCCTTTACATACTACAGCAGGGATATGAAATTAGCGGACCTCCAGCTGTTGTAGAACTACAAGTCCCATGAGGCATAGCAAGACTCTGACAGCATCAAGCATGACACCCAGAGGCAGAGGCATGATGGGACTTGTAGTTTTGCAAAAGCTGGAGGTCCACTAATTGCATATCCCTGTACTACAGGCTACCTATCTTTAGTACACTACCTCCTCTACTCCTTGCTGCATTGATATAAGCCACCTTTTCTTTCCATCCAGGGTGTGCATTCTTTTCAGTGTGATACTGTGGATACTTAGGGGTTATTTGACCTAAATTAAGAATCCGTTATATGAGTAATAAAACAGGTTTGTTCCTCCATAACATCCACTACAGTCATTACTTAACACATACCGGTTACACAATCAATCCTCCTACAACTAATTAGTCAATAAGTCTGTCATACAGAAATCTTCACCTCTGTTCAGCACAGTTTTCTCATGTAGCTTCTTGGCTCCTGGCGTATTGTAGTTTATAATCTATAAATTAAAAAATGGTGTTTATACGTACAGAGTTCTTACTTTAATAATAGGTTCAGTCCTAAAATACCTATTTTATAACCTAGGTTGTTAATATTATATAGTTCAGTTGCTCTTTATATATTTGTGCTGTTATTTTTTATGCTTTTTTTAATTGGCCTAGAATTCATTGTGAGGATTTAATAAGTCATCTATCTTTTAGCTGTATGGAGGAGGTCTGCAGGGTCCCTTCAGGCAATAATGCCTAAACAGTGAAGAACAAATTTTAGACTGCATCATCAGAACCGCATGTTCACTGAGAGAAAGTGCTCTTCTCCCCTGTCCTATTTCTGTCAAGCACAGACAAAGCAAATGGGATGGTACTTTGTTGACCTATTTGTCTTCCCATGTGATTACTTTCTGCTTCTCAGGCATTCTAGAAATATAAGACCATTGTTAAAATTCCTGCAAAAGAATATCATTTGGATCCTTACAATAATATGAAGCTTTTCACTCTATGAAGGATGGACTAAATTGAATGCATTACCTCCAATATTCATCACTAACATGAATCTTTTTCTCTAGTGGATGGTGTACTGTCATTTCATTCTGTCACAACTCCAAGTTCTAATAGGACAAAACATGGATTTTTTGACAGGTAGTGCTAAAGTACATAATTCAGGTTATGTTTATTATTGCTACATAGAATGCTGTTTAAATTGTGTATTTCAAAAGCATATTAATGAAAGAAAAAATCTTAGTATGGAGACATACTCAAAACATAATTAATATCTCTATGGATTAACTAAATAAATAGCAGAAGATCATTACTTTACTAATTACATGCTAAAAATGGTCACAAAGAAAGGTGGAAAAATCTTTAGTGCTGTCAGTATATATTTAAAATATAATAGTAATGGAAATGATGTAATTCTGGTATTATATGTTAGCTATATGTAAAAAAAATATTTCCACCAAATGTTTTTGTTCTGCCTTGTATAATGTGGACAATGACTTGATATTCTGCTTGGAGTTTATTGCTAAGTGTGACCCTAGCAGAGAGATTCCCCTTCATCCTAAGGGCCATGTAACACTAGTGAGTAGATACTGAAGCTGTTTTTTTTTTTTTTTTTTTTTTTTTTTTTTTGGTAAATATCTCCAAATGTTGACACTTATATACAGGAATTGCATGGTTACAAACCCCCATTAACTACAATGAATATTTACCTAGCAAAAAAAAAAACTAAAGAGAGAAATTATGGAACTGATACAAATTGCTTCTACAAAATTGCTAGTGTGACATGGGGCACCTTTGCACTCCATGCAGGTAAACACAGCCCATTGCACAGATGTATGCTTAAAGTGATTGTAAATGATCACCTTGTAAAACAATCTGTTTAGTTTAACCGCTTCTTGACCACCACACATATACCGCAGCAGGGCAGCCTGGCTGGCAAAACGTGCATGAGATACTGTGGGCACACCACACGATGCCTGCTGGCAACCCGCGATCGCTCCACAGAGAGGTACAATGGGTATCTGCCTATGTAAATAAGGCAGATCCCCGTTCTGACAGAGGACAACACTGAGATTGGCTGTTCCTAGTGATCAGGAACAGGGATCTCTGTGTTGTCCCAATGAACCCATCCCCCACAGAGTTAGATCATACACTGAGAGAACACAGTTAACCCCTTGATCACCCCTAGTGTTAACCCCTTCCCTGTCAGTGTCATTTATACATTGATTACTGCATTTTTTTTTTTTAGCATTGATCACTGTATTGGTGTCACTGTTCCCCAAAAAGTGTCACTTAGGGTCAAATTTGTCCGCCACAATGTTGCAGTTACACAAAAATTTGCAGATCGTTGCCATTACCAGTAAAACCAATAAAAAAAAATAAAAGTCCCTAAATCTATTACCTATTTTGTAGACGCTATAACTTTTGCACAAACTGATCAATATATGCTTAGTGTGGTGTTTTTTTTTTTTTTTTTTTTTTTTTTTTTTTACTAAAAATATGTAGAAGAATACATATTGGCCTAAGCTGATAAAAAAAAAAAAAAACACACATTTATTCAATTTGGATATGTATTATAGCAGAAAGTAAAAAATTTAGTTTTTTTTTCAAAATTGTCACTCTTTTCTGTTTATAGTGCAAAAAATAAAAAAACTCATTGGTGATCAAATACCACCAAAAGAAAGCTCTATTTGTGGGAAGAAAAGGAAACCAATTTTGTTTGGGGACAACATCGCACGACCGCGCAATTTTCAGTTAAATCAACACAGTGCTGTATTGCAAAACATGGCCTGGCCATTAAGGGGGTAAATCCTTTCGGGGCTGAAGTGGTTAAAATAGAAATTTCAGACAAAATATTTTTGTATGGATATAAAAATACAATATAAATACCTTTTTTATGTGATCACATTCTCTCTGTTCTCAGCTGCAAATGTGCTGGGGGGAGGAGAAACAGCAGTACACTGAGCTTCCCAGTGAATGGCTGTGCAGTGGGAGCATGTCAGGACAAGTCTGATCATTGGGGGAGAGTACACTGAGTTCCCAGCATAGCTAGAAAACTGACCATGGTGTGCTCTCCTGCTTAGTGTGGTGAGTTTAATAGGAAAGCAGAGGGAGTGGCAGGGACACCAGGGATTTCACAAAAAGGAAGCAATACAAAGAGAACAGAATACTTTATCATAGAAGTATATGGTACAGCAGGCACATATCAGGAATATGAAGTGTTGGGGTAACAAACGCTTTAAGTAATGGCTTCACAAAATTGTGTAACACATACACACAACTGTAACTAGTTGAACAAAAAACTGACCATGTATACCCAACTTCCCTTTCACATGGATGTTTAATTTTTTTGTTCAGTGACTTTCTTTTTGTAAAAAAACGGATCACAAACAGGTACGGATGTCAATATTTACATCAGTTTTCATATCCGCTGACATCAGTAAAAAAAAGAAAAAGGTAACTGAACTGAACTTCAAACACTATATATAGCTGTTTGCAAAAGAGAGGGATGGGAAGCCGGCCGCTGCAACCTTAACAACTGATGAGTCATCAGCTGTCAGCGAGGTTTCCCGCTGACAGCTGAATGTAAAAAAAAATAATTGCTGGCAAAAAAAAAAAATTTGCTAAAAAAATGTTGTGGGGTCCCCCCAGGTCCATACCAGGCCCTTTGGGTCTAGTATGGATTCGGAGGGGACCCCCATGCCAATTTTTTTTTAAATGGCACAGGGTACCCCCCAAAATCAATACCAGACCCTTACCTGAGCATGCAGCCACTAGGTCAGGAAAGGGAGGGGTTGAGCGAGCGCCCTTCCCTCCTGAACCATACCAGGCCACATGCCCTCAACATGGGGGTTGGGTGCTTTGCGCCCCCCCACCCCAAAGCACCTTGCCCCCCCAAAGCACCTTGCCCCCCCAAAGCACCGGGCCTCTTCCCGACAACCCTGGCCAGAGGTTGTTGGGGTCTGTGGTGAGGGGGCTTACCCCCAGATCTCGCCCCCATGTGAATGAGTATCAGGTACATCGCACCCCTACCCATTCACCAAAAAGGCAGTTGAATGTAAAAAAAAAAACAGAGCTGTTTTTTGACAATTCCTTTATTATTAGCTTTATTATTATTTCTCCCGATGCCGTTCTCTCCACCACTGTCTCTTCTCGCCGCTGTTCTCTTCCCGCCGCATCTTCTCCTGCCATCTTCCCCGTCTTGTATGGTCATCCGCTGTCTGGTATCTGTTATATAGCCATGGGGTGTGGCTATCTGATGACATCACCCGGAGAGCCTGCCATTGTGACATCACAGGGGGCAGGCTCTCCAGGTGACATCATTTGATGGCCACACCCCATGGCTATATAACAGATGCTAGACAGCAGACGACAACACAACGGATGAAGACGGCAACAGAAGAATATCGGCTTTTTCATTTTTTTTTTTTTTTAGCGGGTAACTGGCAGCCAGGAAGAAGACAATGATGATGGGAGAGAAGGCATTGGGGAAGACGGCAGTGGGAGGAGAAGACTGCGGCAGGAGGAGAAGCTCGCAGTGGGAGAGAAGGCAGGAGAAGACAGCAGCGGGAAGAGACAGAGCTATTAATGAAGGAATTGTCAAAAACCGGCTTTTTTTTTTTTTTTTTTTTTTTTTTTACATTTCACTGCCTTTTTTGTGAATGGGTGGGGTACCCAATACCCATTCACATACAGGGGGGCAGGATCTGGGGGCCCCCAGATTCTGATAAGCCTCCTGCCCGCAGACCCTTACAACCACCGTCCAGGATTGTCGGGAAGAGGCCCTTGTCCCCATCAACATGAGGGCAAGGTGCTTTGGGGTATCCACCCCCCATGTTGAGGGCATGCGGCCTGGTATGATTTCAGGGAGGGGCGCTCGCTCGTCCCCTCCCTTTCCTGACCTGCCTGGCTGCATGCTCGGATAAGGGTCTGGTATGGATTTTGGGGGAACCCACGCCATTTTTCTTCAAATTTTGGAGTGGGGGGGTGCCCTCCAAATCCATACTAGACCTGAAGGGCCTGGTATGGACCTGGGGGGGACCCCATGTCGTTTTTTTTTTTTTTTTTTGCAATTTTTTTTTTACATTCAGCTGTCAGCGGTGAACCCCGCTGACAGCTGATGACTCACCGGTTGTTAAGGACGCGGCGGCCAGCTTCCTGGCCCCCTCCTTAGCAACCAGCTATATACAGTGTGTTTAATGAGAAAAAAAGGTTTTAAAAAACGGATGTCAGTGGATTGGATATAAGCGGATCTTCAACTAACATCCATTTTTGCTCTGTTACATTTTTTTTTTAATGGATGAAAAAATAGGGTTTTCTTCCATCATAAAAAAGGGAGCTTAGCGGAGATGGATGTCAGCGCATGGATGAAAAACGGACATGTGGAATGGCCGTGTAAAAGGGGCCTAAAAAGCTATTAGCTTCTTCAGCACTGGAATTTCAGCAGTGGGCAGAGGAACTGTTATCACTGCACTGAAAATTTCTACAGAATTCAGATGCCTGACAGACATGGGATGAACTCTCTTACGGGTAAGTAATGTGACTGCAGCTATAGGAGCAAAATTATTTATATATCTTTTAAACAGGAAAAAATGTTTATTCAAATTTATTCTTTTCTGCTTATCTACAGTAATATTTTTTAAAGCCTAACACTAAACTAAAAAAGGAAAATTTTATTATCAAATACTTACCGTAATTTTCCTTTCCTGATGGACGCCATGGCAGCCTACGTGTGAGTTAACCCCGCCTTCTCTCCAATGCTATAGGACCCCATTCAAATAAAAGAGCACTCACCACTAGGTACTACGTTCCGTAACTAGCCAACTCAATAACAGATGGGTGGGAACTCCGTCTGCCATGGAGTCCATCAGGAAAGGAAAATTACGGTAAGTGTTTTATGATAAATTTTCCTTTTTCCTGACAGACTCCATGGCAGCCTACGTGTGGGAAATAACTAGCCAATCCACACGAGTGGGTATGCTGAACAGCGATAAATTTCAATTGGACCCGTCAACCGACAGGAATTATAACCAAAGTTCACAGAAGATAGCGAAGCAGGCTCAATATAGTAAAGTGACGATAAAGTTTTAATAGAGGCCTATGAGGCAGATCACATCTGGAGCCACGTGCCGGGCTGCTGCCCATGAAGCCGCTATACCTCTGGTGGAACGTGCCATCACTGCTTCCAGAGGAGCCAGGCCCTTAGTTCTAAAAGGCTGATGGATTAAATGGATGATCCAGGCCGCAGTTGTTCTGGTCAAAGCTCGATTCCGTTTGTTACTGCAGAAGTGCAGGTCGGCTGAGTGTCTAAAAAGGGAGGAAGCAGCTTGCAGGTATACCTTCTAATTTTTGCCTACATCCAGAGGATGAACTTTAGTGGACTCCTAGTCCTGAATGTAGGTAGGACGATCTCCTGGTTCTTATGGAACCTTGAGGTAATTTTTGGATATGAGCTGAGCATAGGAATAAGGACCATCCGGATCGGAAAGAAGGACAGAAGAGGTTCTTCGTAATTTAGGGACGTGACCCCCGAGACCCTCTTGGTCAAGGTAATGGCTACAAGGAAAGTGATTTTAGCTGAAAGGTCTCCAAATAGAAAGCAGGGAAGACCCCGTATTACTGAGTTCAGACAGTGAGTTGAGGACAACGGGAAGATCCTAACTGGGGAATCTTGGTCTTCTTTGAGGGCTAAGTTTTAACTCCCTACGGAACAACTGCTGGATTATAGGGTGAACAGCCCACGAAGTTCCAGAGAGGCTGACAAGGCTGAGTCTTGGACTCTAAGAGAGCTGATGGATAGAGATAAATCTAGGCCGGAATAAAGAAAGCTGGAGATATCCTGAGCTTTTGGATTTCTACCTGATCTGCCCGAAGAATATGAGAACTCGACAGACTTGGCCCATCTTCCTAATTCGTACTCATCCCTGTAGAGCTCATGAGAGTGGAATCACCCTTGAAGTGCACCTGAGTCGGACAAGGGTGCAGGACTGCCCCATGAGAAAGAAAGTCCGGCCCAAAAGGGAGAGGCAACGGATCCCGAAATCTGAGCTGGCACAGGAGGGAAAATCAAGATTTGTTTGGCTAGTAAGGGGCTACTGCCACCATTTTTGACCGCTTCCGCATGAGGTTTTTGAAAGAACCTGAGGTTTATTGGAAGCGGTGGGAAGGCGTATGCCTTCTTGAAACCCATTCAATCTGTCAGGGCATCCATTCTGGAGGCCTAGCTGCCACGACCCCGAGTGTAAAAGACATACCCCCTTGTTCTGATGAGGGCCATTTTGACCAGAGGAAAAATTGCGAAGACTCGGATGAGGTTGTCAGCCCAAAAAGGAGGTAGAAGAACTGTAGATGGTCTTACCCACTTTGGAACTGGAGGTATTGAGAAACTCCTTCACCACCTGCTTAGCAGGTTTTTGTAAGGACACTTGCCTCCTGCTCCAATTCTTTCAGAAGTCCCGGCAGGCCTTTAAAAGCAAGCTTCTCTCAAGCGTTCAACACCTTCTGTAATGGGGACTCTTCCAACCGAGCAGACGCCTATCCTTGGGAAGGCATAAATATAAAGGTCCATTGAACCATGACCGAGGACCATTTAATCCAAACCAACAGGAATATCAGATTGACTCCAGCTCCTCAACTGCTGAACTTTTGGAGAACTCTTCCGAACTCCCCTGAGTACGAGACTATGTTCTCTGTCCAGGATTCCATAGCCCTAGACATAGCTGCTAGAGCCAGGGCAGGTTTACAAGCCCTATCGGCAAAACCCCTACGTTTTTCTTGAGGTCTTGACTCGTGGAGAAACACGAGAGACGTCAAGGCTTCTGACATATTCGTCACCCTCCAACTTGCTGAATGGAGGAATCCGGAGAAGCAGCGCAGGGCTGGAAAGGACCCGAATCCTTTGGGTCACATCAGCCAAGGAGCCGGGTAGGATATAAAACTGGCTCCATGTGTACAATGCATCCCATTTCCTTAGGGATTGCTGCATCAAACATTTCACAAGAAACTCCACATCCTTGTTGTTCATTTTTTTTTTTTTTTCCAACTGCCCGGGCATAAAATTGGTCATATAAAGACTTGCCCTCCGGGACTTGTGTCCCACATCTCCCGCAGGCTCTGTGACCCAAGCTGCTGTCATGGTGGTGGATGCGGTGACTGGAGGAGGAATGAAACATCTCCTCTGGTTGGAGGAGGAATGGCAACATCTCCTCTGGTTGGAGGAGGAATGGCAACATCTCCTCTGGTTGGAGGAGGAATGGCAACATCTTCTCACTCTTGTAAATGTCTCTGTCGTCCTGGACCACGACTTGCGGGTCCAATCTGGATGGGCTAAAAAAGATGGGGGGGATGACATCAAACGCAATCTCAAACCTTTGAGACTGCAAACCTCGACCCTCTCCCCTCGCCTGCACGTACCCTGTGCGAGAGGGCTGGCCGTATGAAGGCAGTGACCTGTCCATAACCTCTGGACAGAATGTCAACATACATATTTTTTTTTTTTTTCTTTTTCTTTTTTTTTTTTTTCTTTTTCTTTTTTTTTTTTTTTTTTTTTAACTGTCCCCTTTAAGGGGAGAAAATTCAACAAACACAGGACAAATGCAGACCAGGCCAGGGGAAGCTGCCACTCACCATCTGTGGGAATTCCCGTTCCGACAGGAGATGGCATACCTTCAAATCCCCTGCCTGAGTGACGCCACCGCCCCCCCCACCTCGTGCCTGCGCCGTGGGACACAGCCAAACGGTGCCTGTGTGGCTGCTGGCCCATCCGACCCTCCGTGCACGCGCTTTCATGGAGGCCTCGCGCATGCTCAGAATGACGACGGCGGCCGCAACCTGGAAGCTCTGCGGCGGCCTGAAACACAGAAAGCGTTCCAGGCACCATGAGGGGGAACGGAGGTACCGTAGAGTACCGGGGAGTACCAGAGGGACACACAAGAAATAAAAGGGACAAACATAAACAAATATGCTCATATTCACCTGCTAAATAATCCCTAAATGACATCACATTGGGCCAGCAGGGTTGGGCTAAATCAATATTTGTGGATTATTGAACATACAATGCTGATCTGATTGAACAGGTACCATTCTTGCCTGTCGGTGCCACTTATCTCAGGAGGAACACTGGGGATGGAGACTTGCCCAACTAATGTTCTATTTGATGGTGGTCATGTAACATTCACAAACTAGTTTCATAGTCAAAGAATTAGGACTCAATCAGGCCAAAAACGACCTCAAAATATGTCAACACACAGACTGAAAGATCTTTAACCTGTGTATGTTTAATTACAATACATCTTGCTAAATAAAACAGGATTAACTGGCGTAAAGGTGTTCCTATAGAGAAAAACCTAAGACAAATCAGCAGGTTGCAAAAACCATGAGCAAAAAAGTATACGTTCCAGCTTTACTTCTCATCCAGAAGACTACAAAAGCCCGGTATTTTCATTACACCAACACTGGAGCTCTCAAGACTTAACATTATCAATTCCAGGACAACAGGTAAGATTCATTAGCGCTCAAAGTATGACTCACAAGTAATGATGAGCTTCGCGTTCGAGTCGAACCCATGTTCGACTCGAACATCGGCTGTTCGATCGTTCGCCGAACTGCGAACGTTATGGGCTGTTCGCGCCAAATTCGTGTGGCGCGTCACGGCCCATAATTCACTGCAACATCGCAGTGCATTGCTGGCTGATGATTGGCCAAGCATGCACTATGACCCACATGCTTGGCCAATCACAGCACCATAAGTAGAGAGAGCTGTAATTGGCCAAAGCCAGGGTGGCTTTGGCCAATTAGGGCTCAGGGGGTTTAGAACACGCCCCACACTATATAAGGTCGCCTGCACGGCGGCCCTGTGTAGTGTGTTCCAGCGTGCTTAGACAGAGACAGTGTCATTTCATTTGAGTTAGCTAGATTAGGCAGGACAGTCAGTGAGTTAGCTGCACTTACAGTGTATTGTGTGTGTATATATATATGCATCCCAGGTGTTTGTGTGTTTGTGTGTGTGTGTGTGTGTGTGTGTGTGTGTGTGTGTGTATATATATATATTATACACTGTATTCAGTTTAGCTAGATCCGTTCCTGTTATCTTCCTACTGACAGGCAGGCTTGTCTTGTTACAGTATTTACAGCTACCTGAAGAAAATTGCTGGTGTTCTTTTGATCCTATTAGTACCACAGTCAGGCAGCTAAACTATTTACAGTTAGTGTAGTGCGTCCTCCTCACAGTGTTCAGTTAAAGCTACAAGTTAGTTTAGTGTGACCTCTGCACAGTGTTCAGCTAAAGCTACAAGTTAGGGTAGTGCGTCCTCCTCACAGTGTTCAGCTAAAGCTTCAAGTTGATGTAGTGCGTCCTCCTCACAGTGTTCAGCTAAAGCTACAAGTTAGTTTAGTGTGACCTCTGCACAGTGTTCACCTAAAGCTACCTGTAGAAGGTTGGTGGTGTTTTCCTGATCCTATCACTACCGCAGGCAGCTAAATAAGCTACAAGTTAGTTTTTGGTGAGATCTGCACAGTGTTCACCTAAAGCTACCTGTAGAAGGTTGGTGGTGTTCTCATACTAGTTGATTTTGATTTTGTTGATTTCAGTTGATTTTGCTAGCTGCAGTGTGTGTGTGTGTGTGTGTGTGTGTGTGTGTGTGTGTGTGTGTGTGTGTGTGTGTGTGTGTGTGTGTGTGTGTGTGTGTGTGTGTGTGTGTGTGTGTGTGTGTATATATATATCTCTATCTCTCTATCCCAGCTTAGTGCAGCTACAGGCCATTAGGGCAACAAGGAGAGGCAGACAGTCACAAGCCAATAAAAGAGGGCAAGTAGGCTCTGTGTCTAGAGGCAACAGTGCTGGTCGTGGAGACGGTGCATCCTCCTCAGCACGTGGCCGTGGGACACACTTGGCCTTTTTTTCGGCAGCTGGCCGTGTTTAGCCGCAACATGCGGAAGACTTGGGCGAGTGGATGACCAAGCCGTCCTCATCCTCCTCATCCTCTCTCACCCATGCTCAGGGTACTTTGTCTGGCAAAGCAGCTTCCAACGCGGCCTCTTCCCTCGGCTCAATGGCATCAGTGACTCCTTCCCTAGCCCCACCATGTCCTCTTGAGGAGTCCCTCAAACTGTTTGACCACAGTGTTGGGTACATGCTCCAGGAAGATGCCCAGCGTTTAGAAGGCTCTGATGATGATACTGAGCTAGATGAAGGCAGTAACGTGAGCACGGACAGAGGGGGTGCCCAAGAAGGACAGCAATCTGGCAGTCATGCTCCCCCTGCTGCAGCATACTGCCAGGTTTGCTCCAGTGATGAGGAGGGAGGGGATGATGAGGTCACTGACTCAACGTGGCTGCCTGATAGGAGAGAGGAGGAGGAGGAGGGGGCACATCACCAACAAGGCAGGATGCCCTCCAGGGGCCAGCCTAAGGGCAGCACACTGACTGCATCACACCCCAAAGCTCCGCATAGGCAGGGCGCTGCTGTCTCTGCGCGTTATTCCAAAGTTCTTTGGTGTGGTCCTTTTTTGAGACGAGTGCATCAGATCGCATCACTGTTATTTGAAACTTATGTCTCAAGCGTATCTCGCGTGGCCAAAAACATCTCCCGCTTGGGCACCACATGCTTGACCAGACATATGTTGACTTGCCATGCAGTTCGTTGGCAAGCGTATCTAAAAGACCCACACCAAAGAACAAAGAGGACCTCTCCTTGCTCCTCATCAGCTGAGATCTCCAACCCCACTATACCTTCAGTCCTCTCTGAGACCTGCACTGAGAGGAATGAAGGTGTAGAATTAGGTGTGTCACAGCCAAGTACTTGAAGGCAATCTGCTATCGGTACACCGACGTCAGATTGTACCAGGCAAATTTCCCTGCCTCAGCTGCTGCACTGCAGAAAGAAGTTCACTCCCAGCCATCCACATGCCCAGCGGTAGAATGTTAGCTTGGCAAAATTGCTAGCACTTCAACTGCTACCTTTTCAGTTGGTAGACTCTGCCCCCTTCCATGAGTTTGTGGAATGTGCGGTTCCTCAGTGGCAGGTACCCAAACGCCACTTTTTCTCATGGAAGGCGATTCTGGCTCTCTACCGGCATGTGGAAGGCAATGTCCATGCCTCGCTGGACAGGGCGGTCAGTGGTAAGGTGCATTTTACTGCTGACTCATGGTCCAGCAGGCATGGACAGGGACGTTACCTAAGTTTCACCGTGCATTGGGTGACTCTGCTGGCAGCTGGGAAGGATGCAGGACAAGGTGCAGTAGTGTTGGAGGTTGGTCCGCCACCACACCTCTAAAATTCCACTACTAATGATTGTGACACACCTCTCTCCTCCACCCCTCCTCTTCTTCTTCCTCCATGGCCTCTTCCTGTGCTTTGTCCTCGGAACCAGCGGTGCTGCGTAGCCGTTCAAGGGGCTACACAAGTATGCAGGCCAAAAGATGCCATGTGGTGCTTGAGCTGGTGTGCTTGGGGGACAGGAGCCACACTGTGACAGAGGTTCTGTCAGCTCTGCAGGGGTAGGTTCAGAGGTGGTTGACGCCATGCCAACTTAAGGCAGGAATGGTGGTTTGCGACAATGGCACCAACCTCCTCTCCGCCCTCCGACAGGGACAACTGACCCATGTGCCCTGTTTGGCTCACATCCTTAACTTGGTGGTGCAGGTACCCGGGCTTACAGGATGTCCTGAGGCAGGCCAGGAAAGTCTGTGTGCATTTCCGCCGGTTATATAATGCCAGTGCTCGGCTGGAAGACCTCCAAAAGGAGTTTAACCTGCCCAAGAACCGCCTAATCTGTGACATGCCCACCAGGTGGAACTCATCGTTGGCCATGCTGCAGCGGCTGCACACGCAGCAGAGGGCCAACAATGAGTACCTGTGCGACTATGGCACCAGGACAGGGTCAGGGAAGCTTGGTTTTTTTTCCCCACGCCAGTGGGCCATGATCAGGGATGCATGCACTGTCCTGTCACCATTTGAGGAGGCCACGAAGATGGTGAGCAGTGACAGTGCATGCATCAGTGACACTGTCCCCCTTGTCCACCTGTTGGAGCACACACTGTGTGGAATAATGGACAGGGCACTTGAGGCAGAACAGAGGCAGGAAGAGGAGGACTTCCTTAGCTCTCAAGGCCCCCTTTATCCAGACAGTGTTCCTGCTCTTCCACAGGAAGAGGACGAGGAGGAGGAGGAGGATTGTGTCAGTATGGAGGTGGAGCCTAGCACTCAGCATCAGCAGCAGTCTTTAAGGGATCAGTCCCAAGCAACACATGGACTTGTACGTGGCTGGGAGGAGGTGGCTGCGGACCATGTCGTCCTTAGTGACCCAGAGGACTCCGGACCGAATGCCTCAGCAAACCTACACTGCATGGCCTCCCTGATCCTGCAAAGCCTGTGGAAGGATCCTCGTATTTGTGGTATCAAGGAGAAGGACCAATACTGGCTGGCAACCCTCCTTGATCCACGTTACAAGGGTAAGGTTGTGGACCTTATCTTGCCATCACAGAGGGAGCAGAGGATGAAACATCTTCGGGAGGCCTTGCAGAAAGGTCTGTGCAACGCGTTCCCAGAGACTGGGAGGTTACAAACGCTTGTTTCTGGACAACGTGTTGCTGAGGCTTCGGTCAGTCAAAGAAGGAGCGGTGGAGAAGGTGGCCATCTGACTGATGCGTTCAGACAATTTTTTAGTCCGCAGCCCCAAGGTATGATCAGTTCCAGCAACTATCACCAGCGTCTGTTTTACATGGTGCAGGAATACCTAGGGGCTAGATCTGACTTGGACACCTTTCCCACCGAAAATCCTCTGGGTTACTGGGTCTTGAGGATGGATCACTGGCCAGAGCTTGCACAGTATGCAATTGAGCTACTGGCCTGTCCTGCATCCAGTATTCTTTCGGAACGCACATTCAGTGCTGCTGGAGGCTTTGTAACCAATCACAGGGTGTGTCTGTCCACCGACTCGGTCGATCGACTGACCTTCATAAAAATGAATCAGTCTTGGATCACCACCAGCTACCAAGCACCTGATGTAACCGAATAATTTTTTTTTTTAAATTTCAGATCCCTTCAAAGACTGCCTATGCTGATGCTGAGTGACTATCCTGAGTAATTATCCTCTTCCTCCTCAATGATCACGCTGATAGCTTGTAAGAACATTTTTGGTTCTGGGCGCTGCCACCAGGGCCTAAGGCCCAATTTTTCAGCCCCTGTTTAACAATTTTTTTACAATTTTTGATGCAATACTTTGCAGCAGGGCTCATTTCTGTATTCCAACTAGAGTATCTGTGAGGGGTTGCAGTGTTGTGGCACCAGCACTAGTGCCTAAGGCCCAATTTTTCAGCCCCTGTTAACAGGGGCATGTAATTACAATTCTCGATCTAATATTTCACAGCAGGGCCCGTTTCTGCGCCCACCAAGAGCGAGTGAGGACTTACAGTGTTGTGGCACCAGCACCACCACCACAGGCCCAATTTTTCTGCCCCTGTTGGGCATGTAATTACAATTCTTGATCTAATATTTCACAGCAGGGCCCTGTGAGGGCTTACAGTGTTGTGGCCACAACAACACCTAAGGCCCAAATTTCTGCTGAGTATATAGGGCAGGCCCCTACTTTCAAACATCCAACTTACAAACGAATCCTACTTGCAAACAGAGGGAGACAACAGGAAGTGAGATGAAATCTACCCCTAGGAAGAGAAATTCTCTCCTGTAAGAGTTAATATGGGAAAAACATTTCTCCTTTCCACTGATGCTTTATCACCAATCCTTGTTTCACAAAAAAACCCAAATTTTCAAAAAACATTTGTCATTGGGACAAAAAGTGAGGTGAAATCTTCTAAAGAGGAGCACAGGCAACAAAACAAATGTCACAGAGGTGATAACCCTTCCCTAGGTTTTCCAAAAAGCTTAAAATAGATTTTTTTGGCTGGAGCTAAACACGTTGAAAATGTACCAGTTCGAAATTACAAACAGATTCTACTTAACAACAAACCTACAGTCTCTATCTTGTTTGCACCTCCTGTATACTGCTGTTCAGAGTACAGAGCCTGTATACTGCTGTTTCCTTTTTTATTTTGGGTGCGGGGTTCCCCTTAATATCCATACAAGACCCAAAGGGCCTGGTAATGGACTGGGGGGTACCCATGCCGTTTGTCTCGCTGATTTTCATCCATATTGCCAGGACCCTACATTACATTAAAGCCGCAAGCAGTTTTAAATGACTTTTTTTCCTTTTAAAAATGACATTTTGTGCAGGGACTGTTCTAAGCACGGGAAACACACGCCACTTTACAGGCATACTATAGACACCCCCCAGGTATGATATTTAAAGGAATATTTCACTTTTTTTTTTTTTTTTTTTACTTTAAGCATCATTAAAATCACTGCTCCAGAAAAAACGGCCGTTTTTTAAAAGTTTTTTTGCATTGATACATGTCCCCTGGGGCAGGACCCGAGTCCCCAAACCCTTTTTAGGACAATACCATGCAAATTAGCCTTTAACATGAGCACTTTTGATTTTGAATGTTCGAGTCACATAGACGTCAATGGGGTTCTAACGTTCGTGCAAATTTACGGTCCGTTCGCAGGTTCTGGTGCGAACCGAACCGGGGGGTGTTCGACTCATCCCTACTCAATAGGAAGTATGCCCAAAATCACTTTATATATCTCTTTATCAAGCAGAAAGGAAATCACCTAAATGCCCTCCTCAGAGTTGTCAGTAAAAATGCAAAGAAAAAAAACCCTCTGCTGCCATAGAGGCTTCCCTCCTCTCTTCTCTGCGCTACTGACACAGAGAGCCCTGGGAGCAAGTTACATAACATATCGTAACTTCATCCCAAGGATGCCATGAAGGAGGGTAGGTGGAGCATTAGGCTGCTAAGACCTGCTGCTAGTACCACACTTACTAGTATTGGCGGCCGCCGGTTGTATTAAGTGCGGCCCCCGTTCTGTCTGAACCTTAGGCCAGTCACTGGCTGCCAGCCCGCATTATCATACTGGCAGCAGTGTGGTCAATTTATAGGGGCGCCAGACCGATTTGCCTCCTGGACCCTGCCCCCTGGCCCAGTCCACCTCATAAGACTGGTGCTACACTAAAAGTGTAGCGCAAGCCAGCAGGGACTCTTTTCATGTGATAGCCAGGAAGAGGCTGTTTTTTCATGCAAAGTGCCGCCCTAGGCCTGGGCCTTGTCGGCCTAGGCCACGATACAGCATTGGCCCCCATTAACATCCATATCAGACCTTCATCTAAGACAAGAGTCTGATATAAATGAAGAGAATCTCCATTCACTTTGTTGACAAACAGAATGAGGCAAGCATTAACACACTTTTTTCTTGTTGCTGTAGTAGGTAGCATAGATAACACAGATGCGTCACTTCACTTGGGTTTATTTAATACAATTTAGTATATTTCATCATCCACGTTCAAGTATTACTAAATGTTTTTTGCCCTGGTAGATATCCTCCAAGGCAGTGCCTAGCCCCCCATGCCATTTGTTTAACATTCCCTAGCCTATTAGCTCAGAAAGTGTCCAAAACTCTTTTGTAACATTCAGCTCTTTCTGACTTCAATGGGGTTTAGATTCGGCATCCAAACTTTAGTCATGTTCCCTGAACTTGCCCTGAACCGAACCCAGATACATTCAGCTTATAAGCGTGTTAAAGTTATGCCAGTTAGGTGCTGCCCTGGAATGGGAGGTTAAAGAGGAAGTAAACCCTGATGGGTTTTACTTCCTCTTTATTTCCCTGCAAAGGTAAAGCATAATGGGCTACTATACATTGCATAGTAGCCCATTATGTGTCACTTACCTGAAACTGAAGCCTGCGATGTCACCGCTGTCCCCACTAGCAGCGAGCATCCATCCTCATCCCTCTTCCTTCCGGGGCCACGAACTCCGGCTCTGTGACTGGCTGGAGTCGTGTGACGTCATTCCCGTGCATGCACGCGGGGGCCGCCAGTCACAGCATGACCCCTTTAGAAGTGGCACGATCTGCCCTTTCAAAAGTGTGCATGTATCGTAGACATCGGCGCATGCACCATAGACATCAGTACACGGCTTTATTGTAAATATCTCCTAAACCGTGGAGCCCTGTAAGAGAGCCCCAAGCACAGAGGCCCAGAGCCCGTAAGAGACCCCTGTGAGGGAGATGATCAAAGAACCACACCAGGGAGGAAGAGAAGAATGTCACTTGCTACTGTCGTAATGTAAAAGCTCATCTAGACCTGGGGTTGGTCCCTGAAGAAACCAACTCTGGAAAATGCCACTTTTGGATCCCTTAATCATATGTGGACTCTACCTTTTACAGGTATGCCGGGGCAGCATATAGTCTGAGTTAGGATTAGGGATGTAGGAGAAATATTTTTCTTATATGTTGGACTTTGAGATGTCTTTGCACTTCTCTAAGTAAAGCTTTGAAACCTTGATTCTGCCAGGTCTGATGTTGTTCAGGGGTGTAATGCAAGTACCCAACACCTTTCTACAGTTCAGGTCATTGAAATATTTTTTGGGTATGAGGACTTCAGTGCTAAAGTTGTAGTGTGCATATACAAGCGGTTACCTAGCATAACGGAGATTTACCAAGCAGCCTGTCGTAAAGCATGTGCATGGAGCAAGTGGGATAGCAAGAGGGAGTTGTAGTCAGCACTGACTCCGCGAGCTGCCTGTCTCCCATAGCAACAGGAGTAGACTCATACCACAGAGGTCCCCAGCCTGAAAACAGGCATGAAAGACTAAGACTCCATACACACTATTCGATTTTCTGCAGATTTTTGTCTTCAGAAACCATATAATATGAGGTCAAACCTTAAGAGTTTCAATTTGTATGCAATCAGGCAGGCCTTTGCACTACATGGTTTTGGTAAATCTGAAGACAAAAATCTGCAGAAATACAATAGTGCGTATGGGGTCTTAAAGGAGGTCAAGTGCATGCATGGAGTCCACGCTAGGACTCCATACCATTACTGGGAGTGAGGTATCGGTAATACGCTGTACGGGTGGATGTAGAAGGCTTGGTGTGTCCCTCCTAAATTCAAGTTACAGAGAAAGTGTACATTGTCACGGGACCTGAGAGATAACTGGAGAACAGTTATAGTGCAAGTGTACATGGTTCCTCTCTAAAAGCAAAGACCCACCTTAAGACCGAGTATTTTCCCATGGTGGCCTCAGCCTTGTCCCAGGGCATTGATGGAAATGGCACAGAGCAAAGATACCCAATGTGTAATGCAGTAACTCTATCTCAAGTCCTCTTATGTGACCCAAACTTGGCCCCCCACGAATTAATGGAAAAACAGAGGAAATGTCCATCTTTAACCCTACCCCACCTACAAGCTCATCACTAATCACTAAAATAACATTTCTTTGTCCTTAAGGCTACTTTCACACTGAGGTGTGTGGGCGCTGGCAGTACAGCGGCGCTAAATATAGCGCCGCTTTACTGTCATTTTAGCAGTGCTAGCAGGGCGGTATTAACCCCCCATTAGCGGCCGAAAAGGGCAATTTGCAGGCGGGTTTGCAGCGCTGCCCGATTGTTTTCAATGGGAAGGGGCACTTTAGGAGCGGTAAATACAGCGCTCCAAAGATGTGGCTTGCAGAACTTTTTTGACCGCCCTGCAAGCGCACCGCTCCAGTGTGAAAGCCCTCGGGGCTTTCACACTGGAGTGCATTGAGCGGCTCTTTCGGGACGCTTTGCAGGCGCTATTTTTAGCACCTGTAAAGTGCCTCAGTGTAAAAGGAGCCTAACTAATGACATAGTTATTGCTGAAAACACAGGCTCCAAGCAGAAATGAAAAGATTGCTCAGGTCCCTATGGTGATGTATAGGTGCGAGAGTTTAAAAGGTGAAAGTACATTACAATGAGTGCAAAAATACTGCGCTATAAGCTGACATTGTCACGGGAACCTGAGAGATAACTGGAGAACAGCTACAGTGCAAGTGTACACAGTGTACATTCATCTCTAAAAGCAGAGGCCCATCTTAAGGCTGAGTATTCCCCCCATGGTGGTCTCAACCTTGTCCCAGGGCATTGATGGAAATGGCACAAAGCAAAGGTACCCCATGTGTAATGCAGTAACCCTATTTCAAGTGCCTAACGTACCCCAGAAGAACCCACCCAGGGGGTAGTCCTCTTATGCACCCCACAAGTTAATGGAAAAACATGGAGGAAAGTTCAGTCTTCAACCCTACCCCACCTACAAGCTCATCACTGATCACTAAAACAACCTTTCTTTGTCCTTAACAAAATAGTATACAGTACAATATGTACTATTTTGATATCTTAAATAATGACAATCAGATATTGCTGAAAAAACAGGCTCCAAGCAGAAATGAGAAGATTTCTCAGGTCCCTAGGGTGATGTATATGTGCGAGTGTTGAAAAGGCTGAAAATACATTACAACCGGTGCACAAATACTGCGCTATAAGCTGAGTCAAATCAATGATTGGCTTATAGCGCAGTATTTGTGTACTGTTAGTAATGTGTTTTGATGGAACAAATAAAACTTTGATCTTACATCATCATGGAGTGTCTCATCATCCTTTGAAATTTTGGTCTGAATAGAACTGTGCTGATTGTGCACTTGAAAGGAGTCATTGTAGCCAGTGTCACTAATCGATCGCCATATTTGTGTCACTGGTGACACTAGTTAGCCAGCTAGGTGATTAGTTTCACCGTCAGGTTTTAATACTGTCAGGTACCCCCATATATTCTACCTAATAAAGGTTTTAACCCCCTGGTTAACCCTTTCACCCCCTGTCACCAGTGTTACTAAATTGCCGTATTTGTGTCACTGGTGACGCTAGTTAGCCAGTTTCACCATCAGATTTTTATAGCCTCAGGTACCCCCATATATTACCTAATAAAGATTTTAACCCCCTGATTGCCCTCTAGTTAACCCTTTCACCCCCTGTCACCAGTGATCACTGTATTAGTGTTTTTACAGGTAAAGCTGGTTAGTTAGTTTGTTTTTTATAGCATCAGGGCACCCGCCGTATATTACCAAATAAAGGTTTAACCCCCTGATCGCCTGGCGGTTGATATAAGTTAGGTTTTAGCACCAGTCAGGGTCTGCGTCGCCCCAGGAAGTGTCAGATTAGAGCCAGTAGCACTAACACCCACGCACGCACCATACACCTCCCTTAGTAGTATAGTGTCTGAACGGATCAATATCTGATCTGATCAGATCTATACTAGCATCCCGAGCAGTTTAGGGTTCCCAAAAATGCAGTGTTAGCGGGATCAGCCCAGATACTTGCTAGCACCTGCGTTTAGCCCCTCCGCCCAGCCTAGCCCACCCAAGTGCAGTATCAATCGATCACTGTCACTTACAAAACACAACACACATAACTGCAGCGTTCGCAAAGTCAGGCCTGATCCCTGCAAACGCAGTTTTTTCTGTAGCATTTGAATTAGTCGCTGACAGTCAGGAGCTTTTTTCCTGTGAGTCTCACTAGTGGACCAAAATGTCAAATCGTAGGTACACTAGTGAAGAGGCCTACACGTTTCTGAGCATGACAGATAGTGAAGAGGAAGTCACTCCTGTAGACAGTAGTGGCACCCTGACAGATAGCACTTACAACGGAGTTGTGATCCATGCCAAGGTCAGACATACCCGACCACGTTCTTTTGCTGTCGTTGAGGTGAAAAAAACGCAGGGCTCTCGTATGGAGCAGAGAGCCAGTACTAGTGCCACTCATCCTTCTGGTGAACTGGCAAGCACCAGCGGCCTAGTACACCCTGGTCATAGTCAAACCAGCACTGCAGTAACACGTGGTGACGTGGCGAGTCCCATAAGTGCAGTTCAAGCTGGTGCGGTGGCTAGCACAACTAGTGTCCTGCAGCCACCAAGAAGAAGACAAACACAGGCCTGTCTAGCCCATAGTGCCCTTCCTGCTGCATTCGCCAATCCTAATTGGGAACCCACCACTTCTGCAGCACTCGTACTTCCCCCATTCACTGGCCAACCTGGAATTCAGGTGGAAACAGTTGATTTTACTTCACTTGATTTTTATTTGCTGTTTTTCACGGAAGATCCCTATAGGTCTATTGTGGACCAAAGCAAATTGTATGCTGGTCAATTCATCACCACTAATCCCCATTTGACCCTTGCCAGAGATTGGAAACCAATTACGGCTTCAGAATTTAAGACCTTTCTGGGCCTATCCCTCCTCATGGGCATAACCAAAAAGAGTGAGTTGCAGTCATATTGGTCCACTGACCCAATTCACCATATGCCTGTGTTCTCTGCCTCCATGGCCAGGGCACGATCTTGCGGTTCATGCACTTCAACGATAATAAACTCTGTCATCCTCGGGGTGACCCTGGATGCAATTGGCTCTACAAAATTCGGCCTCTCGTAAACCACTTCAACCAATGGTTTTCAGCCTTCTTTACTCCCCATCTAGTTGTCTGCATTGAGGAGTCCCTGATTAAGTGTTCTGGCTGCTTGTCTTTCAAACAGTATCTTCCCAGCAAGCGTGCCAGATATGGGGTCAAGATGTATAAGCTCTGTGACAGGGCCACAGGCTATACATATAGTTTTATGGTTTAATAGGGGAAGAGATAGTCACGTAGAGCCGGAAAACTGCCCAGATTACAGAACTGCCCAGATTAGATTGTGTGGGGCTTGGTGTCACCCTTATTCATAAAGCAGTGCCACTTATATATGGACAATTATTACATGAGCGCGTCACTTTTTAGTCACTTGTTTGATCACCAAATTGGCGCATGTGGCACAATGCGATCTAATCGCCGGGGCTTACCCCAGCGGCTTGTATATTCCCATCTTAGGCTGGGGGAGAGAGCCTGCTTGAAGTGTAATAATTTGCTCACTGTGAAGTGGAGGGATAACAAGAATGTTTTTGTTCTGTCCTCCCTTCATGCAGACACGACGGTCCAAATTCCTACGGCGACTGGTGTTGTGGAGAAACCCCTCTGCGTCCACGAATATAACCTTAATATGGGAGGGGTGGACATCAAGGACCAGTTGTTGGCACCGTACACAATTGCCCATAAGGCCAGACGCTGGTACAAATAAGTGTCTGTATACTTATTTCAATTGGCTCTGCTGCATGCTTATGTGCTATACAAAGCTTCAGGACAAACTGGATCCTTCCTTAAATTCCAGGAAGAGATCATTACAGCCCTTCTGTTTCCAGACGGTGTGGAGGGAGATCTGCGTGGTATAGTTTGATCAGACAAAAATTGGAGGCTGTTGAAGTACCACAGCTTGGGTACATACACGTCTTCAGCTGCTGCTCCAGATTTTTTGGATTCATCAATCTTCTTTCGTTCCCTGTTATACATGCTCCTGAGGCCCCCAATTTTGATCTTTATCAAACTGTAGGTTGCTCTGGGGTGCACTGTCTTCGCAAATTCAACCAGTTTCTCAATTGCTGCCATCCTCTTGTTTTTATTGCAATAATCCTTATGTTTGACTTGCCACAGACAGGTGAGCTCCCTGTATTTTTCTATAAATTGGCTAACGAATGGGAATTCAAACATTACTTCATTTTGGTGACAAGTATCAGATGGCTGCAAAACAGAACACAAGACAAATCATAATGGGGGGCGTATAGCTCATAATCTGGGCACAATATAGGCCTTTATGTAAGCAGTATATGCCACTAACCACCAGTGACAGAATTTAGAAACTTACCTTTTTTTCATGGCTAGTTTCGGCTTGCGTTCGATTAATATCTAAAATCATAATGTAAATGTTGTAATTAGCTGTCTGTATATTAGCTGGAAAAAAGTAGGTCTACACAACTAGACATCATATTTTCTCTAATCTAGGTATGAATAATTTTTGTAAAGATGAAGTTAACTTTCAAGCAGATATGAACTATACTTTAATTTTTTTTTTTTTTTTTTAGTAGCCTTTTTTGGTGTACTAATTTTTATGCATTTTCTTCTATACACAGGAAAAATTAAAAGACAAAGTGAGAAGACAAGCCATCAGAGGGGACAAAGGGAGGCTTCTCTTGGCCGGGCCCCAACAGGGGAGACAACAGGTCCATCTTCCCCCCAAAAACGTATGTGCCAACTTCCAAACCAATCATTTAGCCACCGACAGGGGTGTTTCTAGGTGGGCCAAAGGCCATGGTCTTAGGTACTTAAGTGTTAAAGAATACTATGTTTGCTGCGTGGCTCATCACTGCCCATTAATGACGGCTTGCCAGGGTAGACATGGGTAGAGGAGAGGACCAGGGGATCACAGTCACACGGAGTCACGCCTGCTAGATTGACCATCATATATCCCCTATCCCATAGGAGACAAGAGGGGTGGGTGGCAACTGCATGAGTTGTTTAATGTGGGCATTTAGCCATTTATTTCCCCTTTTAAAATGACATCGTATTCCCTTTTCAAAGCATTGTTCAAATTTTAAAAAAACACAGTGCAGCATGTTGGAGTCCACTAGGAGCAAACAGTGTCACCAATGTAAGGTCAGGCAACTAATTCAGCAAAAGTAATGCTAGGAACAGATGTGACTTGGGGTGGTTTAATGTTGTATTGTTTATTTTTAGAGGAACGTGAGTGTGGTCACCTCCCACATTTTGAGGAGTGTGATCTGAGAGCTGGACCAAGCACAGAGCCTCCACTGAACAGAACATCCCCTGATGCAACACAGACAGAGGGTGGAAGAGTGCAATAATTTGAAGAAAAAAATTTGGAGCCTGTTGTTTGCCCCAGTAAGTATTTTTCAGATCTGGCTTCAAATATGTATACATGTCTAGTGATTAGATGTACAAACCAAACACCCACACCACACATGAGCAAAGTATGTAGTGCCTTGAACATTAGCATGGAGAAGGAAGAGATGGAAGGAGCTGGCAGTGTTGCTAGGTGCCCGAGTTTAGTAGACACAGGCACCAGGGCGAAGAATATTACAGAGTAGTTACAGTGTGTACATTCCTAGTAGTGTAGGTGTCTGAAGGTCAAGCAGGTTCCAAGCAATAATAGACTGGCTAGGTAAGTTATTTCACTTTTGGCCTATAATTAATAATAACTATAGATCGACCGATATGTGTTTTTAAATGGCCGATGCAGAAATTTCAAAATACGGGCAGCCGATGCCCAGTTTTACCAAAGAAATAAATAAAGGCGATATATCGGTCGGCCTATAATAACGTGACCATAATTAACTATGCAGGGCCTCATCCACTTGCCTATCATTCCCATTCAATATTTTTTTCTCTTCTTCCAAGGCCACGAACTACCAAGATGCACTATTGGTCTTATTAGTGATGTTATGCTGCAGGCAATGATTGAACTCGAGAAAAATAAAGAGGCTGCCACTGCTTTACAGAAACGATTCCAGGATTATGTCAACCTGTTAGCAAAATTTTAACATATTCAGACTTTATTTTTCTTCAAATTGTTGCCTCCTGTTTTTGTGTTGTTTTTGGACATCTTTTTGTAATACTTTAAAGCACAGGCTCAGATTGATGCTACTTTGAAATCGCGCTACTTCCTTTTAGAACTACCTCAATTTCAAAGTAGCAAGGAACACTGCCATTGCCTAAAATAGGCTGTGACTTGTCATGCGATTTGACCTTTCAAATCGCATGTAAAATCCAAAAAAATGTGAACCTGTGCTTTTTGATTGTGTGAGGTCAGGGTTTCTCCACTCCCCTTCTCTAGGTGCATGACCATGTCCTGTTTTCTTTATTTCCGGCAGTATAAAAAAGACTGTGTCAATTATTTGGCACAAATATGACCACATCACCTGTCGCAAAAGTTACAAATAGAGAAGACAGGACCTGGTAATGAATCTGGAGAAGGAGTGTTGAGAAATACTGCCCTAAGTATAATGTTTTTTTTTTTACTTGTTGTGTTTTTTGTATAAGAAAAGCCAAAATTTGAAGAAGCACACAAATTGGACCACAAACATTAAATTTCACTCATGATCACATGTCTAAATTGTGTTATTTTCCCTACATGTAGTTAGCAAAAACCAACAAACACACAGTGGGTGTTATTTAATAAAGGCCAATCAACTTTGCACTACAAGTGCAGTGGAAAGTGCAGTGGAAAGTGCACTTGTAGTGCAAAATGGATTTCCATTTTGGAAATAACCCCCACTGTGACAACATGTGCTATCTCCCAGCATGTGGTATCAATGGACGTGTTTCGGGGGATCAAAGCCTTCCTCTCACCTTCTTTAGTTTGGAGGAAGGGGTTGCACCCCAAAAACAATAACATTTATATCCTGTGATGGGAGATAGCACATGTTGACACACTGTGTTTTGTGGCTTGGGCAAATAACCTGTTTGAACCTACACACATTTTAGGCACGGTATCATAAGGTACATTTACCAGTTATGCGTCTTCAAAATTTGGCTTTGAAAGGGGTGATCTCATCACACCTGAGGAAGGCAAGATATTCACAACTTCTGAACAATAATATAAATGTCTCATATGGCCTTCAAAGTCCAAAATTAGACATTTGTAAGTTCCAGAGTTGGGGATGTGGATGCTCTGCTTTCAAACATGCCTGTTTAGCCACTACAAATGCTAAAGAAGGCCAAATATACATGTTATACATAAATAACGATGTTGGTTTGTTCTAAAACCATAAAACGCAAATGTGAATATGCTTGTATTAGAAATATTTTGGATAAACAATGTGTGGCTTCTTATTTCAATGCTCAATACCAGTATATTTGTTAAGTTGGAGTAGTTACATTGACAGTGTACTCTAAAATGTGTGTAGCCGAGCCACAGCACAACATAATAGTTAGCTCAAGGCGAGATTGTCACCTCATGTTGCACATCGGGTCAGTTTGCACTAGTGGCAAAAATGACAAAGATCAAGGCCATTTGCAACCCTAGTAAACACAGACAACAGTAGTTCAAATGAAATAGTATTTTATGAATAAGTCAAATATTTAATCATTATCAAGTACATTTTGCTACCAAGGCACTGCCCACAAAGTAGTCCATATACTGTTCCCGGACAGGCATTCTGGGAGGCAAAACCAGCACGCACACTTTCGAGAGCTGGCATCACAGCCTCTTCAGCTGGTCATGAAAAAGAAGGCTCATCTGTTTGCCCCGAGGCAATGTAGCTGGTAGCATTCCTCCTTAAAAAATTATGTAGGATGCAGCAGCACAACACCAAATGGTTGATTTTATACTCCGCCAAGTTTATGGTGGTTAAAAACAGCCTAAATCGACTTGAAAGGCTGCCAAAGGCATTTTCCACAACCCTTCTGGCACAAGAGAGCCGATAATTGAAAATGCGTTGTTCTGGGGTGAGGTTCCTCATTGGAAAGGGCTTTAGAAGATGTTCCCCCAAAGCAAAGGCCTCATCTGGACAGGTAAACCTCTACACTTCCATGAAGTGTAAAAATTAAGGTTAATTTGGTTAATAAGGTTAATTTAAAAATTAAGGTTAATTTGGCCAGCCCCTCCATCTTTACAAGATTGACAGCCCAGTGGACAGATAAGAAGTGGCATAATCCGAAAATAAGAATACACACTGTCCAAATCTATACACATTTTGACATACATAACTTACCATTAAGATAATAGGAGAACAAAAATTAATGGTGTACATTTTGAAGGTAATCAGGCAGGCCCTTGCACTTCATGCTTTGGAGAATTCATGCAGAAATCTTAACTCAAAAAATGAGGTATACTGTGTGTGTGTTTTGCAAAGACAGCAGATAGAGTAGTTGTATCAGTTGACTCTGCATTTTTTTGGGGGGGAGGGCTCCAAATAAGTGGTTGCACCACAAAAAAGACTCTTGCACTCTGCACGAATTTGAGGACAACAATAAAATTGTGACACATTTTAGGGGGTGTTTAGGGTAAACATAAAAATTAAGCATAAAAAAACAGTGTTAAGTTACTAGGCTAGGTGTGTATTGGCCCAGGGTAGCATGCTGGGGAGGTTAGTGAAGGAAAATATGCATGTAGGCCACGAAAAAGGTTACAGCATGCATGAGGACAAAGAGGACATTCATTCACAGTATATTACATAATATAGGGGGACAGCAAGGACAATAGTTGCTGAAAGCAGGAGTCCGTCATCCGGATATAATTACGAAAATCATTTGGATTATTCTCCTGCAGCTCATGCAGCAAGGGCATATGACAAAATTGGTCATGATTAAGTAACCAAGTTTTGGACCAAACACTCCTCATCCTACTTTTCCTATTATTCCTTGACAGGGCTAGAGTCAAAGCAAGAACTCCAAGCCCATAAATAGCACACTCTCTCGTAGGATTGCGCAACACGGCTGGTTGACCAACGACCGCTCAGAAGCGAACAGAAATGCACAAAACTGAAAAACGCGAATCAACACTGACCAAACTTCTACTAACATGAAATTAGCAGAAGGAGCCCAAAGGGTGACGCCGGAGAATTGAGCTTCCTCTTTTGAAGTGTCGTCAGTATGTTGAAATGGCACTACGTTCGTGTTTGTTGCCTAAAAAGTCCTGCCGTGTGTATGCATACCAAGTTCACAGCCAACGCCCTTTGGACAGAAATCCACGGAAAAGTTTGTTTGAAGTCCGATCGTATGTACGAGGCTTAAGTCTAATGCCCTGTACACACGATCGGACATTGATCGGACATTCCGACAACAAAATACATGGATTTTTTACGACGGATGTTGGCTCAAACTTGTCTTGCATACACACGGTCGCACAAAGTTGTCGGAAAATCCGATCGTTCTAAACGCGGTGACGTAAACCACGTATGTCAAGACTATAAACGGGGCAGTAGCCAATAGATTTCATCTCTTAATTTATTCTGAGCATGCGTGGCACTTTGTACGTTGTATTTGTGTACACACGATCGGACTTTAACCGATCGGATTTTGTTGTCCGAAAATTTTATATCCTGCTCTCAAACTTTGTGTGTCGGAAAATCCGATGGAAAAAGTCTGATGGACCCCACACACGGTCGTAATTTCCGACAACAAGCTCCGATCGCACATTTTCAGTCGGAAAATCCGACCGTATGTACAGGGCATTACTGTTATACTGTAATGTTACTTTGTTTTATTGTTAACCATCATTTGCTTAGCAGGTACGCCATTCAGCTGCAGCACTGATTTATTTATCTTGACAGCAACAGCGTTTGCTCCCACGATACGTAAATCAGTGACTCCAGCGCTGTAGGAGGTGATTTCACCACCACAGTTAAAAAAAAAATGGTGCACGTATGCCCATTATTAGAAGTGGGTGGATGAAGGGTGGTATTCTAATGGTGGGCATACCCACCGATCAATCTCTTTTTTTTGTTCAGCCCACAGGCTGCATGAAAAAAAAAGAACATTATAATATATGCCCAACAAGGACCAGCAACGTACTGGTATGTTGCTGGACCTTGAGTGGTTATACCAGAATGAAGCCTGCAGGTTTAGGTATCATCTTGGTATCATTCTTTCATGTAAGAGCAATCCTAGTCGCTAATTAGCCTCTAGACTGCTTTCATAAGCAGTGGGAGGGAACATCCCCCCTCCGTCTTCCATGGTTTTCTCAGGCTCTCCTGTCCCAACCGGGAACACGAGAATGCAGCCAGTGGTTCCACCAGCTGGAAATAGAGCTAATCAGAGACCAGAATGGCTCCAATCACCTCTATGGCCTAAGAAACCGGAAGCTACGAGCATTTCATGACTTAGGTTTCGCCGGATATAAACAGCGCCATTGGGAAATTGGCAAAGCATTTTTATCACACTGATCTTGGCATGGTCAGATGCTTTGAGGGCAGAGGAGAGATCTAGGGAATAATAGACCCCAATTTTTTTCAAAAAAAGAGTACCTGTCACTACCTATTGCTATCATAGGGGATATTTACATTCCCTGAGATAACAATAAAAATGATTAAAAAAATGAAAGGAACAGTTTAAAAATATAATAAAAAAGCCACATAAATAATAAAAAAAAAAAAAAAAAGCACCCCTGTCTCCCCGTGCTCACGTGCAAAGGCGAATGCAAGCGTCGGTCTCATGTCATATGTAAACAGCAATTGCACAATGCATGTGAAGTATCACCACGAAGGTCAGTAATTTTAGCAGTAGACTTCCTCTATAAATCTAAAATGGTAACCTGTAAAGGCTTTTAAAAATCTATGTAGTTTGTCACCGCTGCACGTTTGTGCGCAATTTCAAAGCATGTCATGTTTGGTATCCATGTACTCGGCATAAGATTGTCTGTCTTTTTTATTTCATCAAACATTTGGGCAATATAGTGTGTTTTAGTGCATTAAAATTTTAAAACGTGTGTTCTTTCCAAAAAAATTGCGTTTGAAAAATCGCTGCGCAAATATTGTTTGAAAAAAAAAATTGCAACACCCACCATTTTAATCTATAGGGCCTTTGCTTTAAAAAAATATAAAAAAAATTCTTGCAAAAAAAATATTTTTTCATGTAAACAAAAAGTGTCAGAAAGGGCTTTGTCTTCAAGTGGTTAGAAGAGTGGGTGATGTGTGACATAAGCTTCTAAATTTTGTGCATAAAATGCCAGGACAGTTCAAACCCCCCTAAATGACCCCTTTTTTGGAAATTAGACACCCCAAGTTATTTGCTGATAGGCATGTTGAGTCCATGGAATATTTTATATTTTGCCACAAGTTTCGAGAAAATTACACTTTTTTTTTTGCACAAAATTGTCATTAAATTATATATTGTTCAAACATGGCATGGTTATATGTGGAATTACACCCCAAAATACATTCTGCTGCTTCTCCTGAGTATGGGGATACCTCATGTGTGAGACTTTTTTGGAGCCTATCGCCGTACAGGACCCCGAAAATCAAGCACCGCCTTCAGGATTTCTAATGCCCCATACACACGGTCGGAATTTCCAACAGAAAAAGTCCGATAGGAGCGTTTGGTTGGATATTCCGACCGTGTGTATGTGTATTTTTCTGTCGGCATTTCCGATGGACTTAGATATAGAACATGTTCTAAATTTATCCCGTTGGCAAGTCCGACTGTGTGTACGCGCCATTAGGGTGTAAATCTTTTATTTCACTTGTCACTACCTATCACAGTTTTGAAGGCCATAAAATGCCAAGATAGCACAACCCCCCCCACCCCCCCAAAAAAAGGCCCTATTTTGGAAAGTAGACACCCCAAGCTATTTGATAAGAGGCATGTTGAGTCCATGGAATAGTTTATATTTTGCCACAAGTTGCGGGAAAATTAAATTTGTTCTTGTTTTTTTGCACAAAGTTGTCACTAAATGATCTATTGCTCAAACATGCCATGGGCATATGTGAAATTACACCCAAAAATACATTCTGCTGCTTCTCCTGAGTACGGGGATACCACATATGTGAGACTTTTTTGGAGCCTAGCTGTGTACAGGACCCCAAAAACCAAGCACTGCCTTCAGGCTTTCTAGATAATTGAGTCATGGGGGACACATCTGACGTGTCATTATGGCAGAAGTAATTGCCAATTGTCTGTTTGATGGTAGCCAAGTCACCAGGATCAGTAAGAAGGGAGGCATCCATTCTCTAGATCTTGGTAGATGTTTCCCTCTGAGGGAATCGTAAAGTCAGGGTAATCGGGTGATGGCCAGAAAGCACCATGGTTTCTATTGTCGTGTCATAGAGGTAGGACAGGTCTGTCTGGGGTATTAAAAGGTAGTCCAGCCTCGAGTAGCAGTTATGCGGGGACGAGAAAAATGTATAATCTTTCCCTCGCAGATTCAGAGTGCGCCAGGTATCATGGAGCGTGAGAGAAGCCATTTGAAGTTTCACTTGTCATTGAAGTCACCCCCCAGAATTAGAAGGCCTGTCTGGAAATTTGTAAGTCATAGGAGAATATCTTTCAAAAAGGTCACCTGTTTAGAATTGGGACAGTATATATTTGGCAGAGTCACTGGTCTATCCTTCCAGATCCCCTTTAAAAAAATGAACCTGCCCTCTGGGTCAATCACCTGGTCAGTACGGCGAAATGCGAGTGACTTGGCAATCAGTATTGATACTCCTTTTGTTTTAGAGGCAGCACAGGTCGCACGATAAACCTCTGGGAAGTGGCTATTGGATAAGCAGGGAATGGAGCCTAATTTAAAGTGGGTTTCTTGTAGAAATACAACTTGGGCTTTATGACAGTGTGCTTCAGCAAGAACACTGCTGCACTTCTTGAGGGATAGAGGAGCTGAGGAATACACCGTAGAAGGCATATTCAATGAATGCGGTTGCGTGTCAATATCACCCCCAAGTTGTAGATGGAAAGGGTCCATGGAGGAGGGGAGAGGGAGAGGGAAAGGGAGGGGTAGACAGAGAAGGAAGAAGGAGTGAAAAGAGGAGGGACAGTAGAAACTACACCTAACCTATTGATGCACTTAAAGTGCACAAAAATCTAAGCGGGGTCTACTTCCCTAGTAAAGTAGATACCCCAGATATGGGGTTCATGAAAAATGTACCCGAGGCAGTTCTAGTCCTGCTGAACTACCTAATAGGGAATAGTATGGGGTACTGGGGCGAAGGAACACTATGCCGGTTATTTTCAAAAGGGGAACCTGCCTCCTTGAGGTGGGGAAGAAGTCTAACACCAGAACAAATATATACATTCTACCATCCAGAGACTTCAGAATACAAGCATAGGTACTGAGGGAGAAACCACAGCCATGAGACATGGGGATACAAAGCTGAAGATCTCAGGAAGATCACAAGTAACATTAGCAACATGTTGCAGGGCCGCAAAATAAAAGGCTTGGCCACTGCTGTGTGTATTACACTGGTCTGCGTGGACCTCTGTGCCTGGGAACATCTAACACGGATGTATGCCCAGAAAATGGAGACCCCATCGCATTACCCCTCTCCTGGGTTCACTACCTAGGCCAACATATCAAAAGAGGCTATAAAACAATAAACTATGAAAACATATGAGAACTCCTATGACCTAATGTAGACATGGTAAAAGCGTCCCCTGACTCAAGATTCACCAGCTCTTCTATTTTACTTCACGTACAACACAGGAGTAAGTAGTGAGCCGTGGCTCTTTATCAACATAATAACCTTCGGAAGTTCCTAGTTATGAGAAAACTGACTCATTCATCCACCCTCCCGAGCTCCCAATGACCAAACCCAAGTGCTAGCCTAGGGCCAGTATCATTCGGGCCTCAGGAGGCCTTACACAAACAGCAACATGAGACAGGTAACAATACCGGTTATCAGTAAATTGAGCACCTTTCCTCCAGAACACGCGTAATCATATGTGTGTCCTGTATGAGCATAACAGCGGGCCTGAGTCTCACAGGTTCAACTAAGATCCTCTGAGCACTGGCAAAAAAAAAAAAGGACAAAATTACAAGGACTAGCACTATTACTATTACTATGGTAGCAACTGAGCACCTAACATACTTGTTGCCCTGCAGGAGTGATCAGTGACTCTGACATATTATTTTCTCCTTCTGGATGAAGTTGACCAGGCAGCATACAGCATTTCTGGGTGGGTCAGTGTCTCTGTCCTTAGGTCTAAGCACTCTGTGACACCTTTCCATTTCAACAGGGGCATCGGGTTGCCTGCCTAACAGAGTATTAAAGATGACCCACACAGCAGCCTGCAGTTGGGGAGCTTCCACCTTCGACGGTATCCCTCTGATATGCAGATTGCGTCTGCGACCCCTATTGTCCAGATCTTTCATGTGCCTATGCATGTCCATAAGGTGCTGAGCTTGTACAGTTGTGGCTCATTGGACCTGTCGGATGGCTGCTCCGTGTGTCATGGCGGCCGATTTCACGAGCTCCAGGCGAGAGGCGACTACTCTGATATCAGTTTTTAAGTCTGAGATTGCAGAGGACAAGGTACTTTTGATGTGCATGACCACCTGCTGGAGATCGGCTAGAGACAGGAGAGGAGAAGGATGCAAGGTATTCATACCTGCATGAGAGATAGTTGCATAAGAGATAGCTGGGTAGTCCACAGAAGCTGCTTAGCTCGAAGCACTATGGCCTGTGGCTTGAGATGCGTCTTGCGAGTCAGCGCACTGTGTGTGGAACATCACATCATATTCAAATCATATTCTTGCTCAGCTGGGTAGAGGAGTCCAGCTGGGCCCTGGTGGCAGACTGGCTTCTCCCGGTCATCCTTGCACCTGAGGGCTGAGGTTTTCCCACTGATGAGAGGTTAGTCTGAATCTCCTTCTATGCTGCCATCTTGCTCCCGTGCTAGGCCACACCCCCCCAAATGTCATCTCCTGGTCCCAGCCACTGCAATATAAACAAAGGAGCGGATATCTGGGTAATGTTTTTAATCACATATGGACATGGCCTTATTCGTTCAATACTATTACTGGGATTCAGGTAGGGGGGTTGTAGGCTCAGTCCCCCTGTTTTCCATCAAGGCTGCATGTTTGGATAAGGGTCTGGTATGAATTGTGAGGGAGGGACCTCAGGCTTTTTCGTCTTGTCTTTTGTGTGAGGTTCCCCCCTAAAATCCATGGTAAACTTGAATAGTCTGGTATGTAATTTAATATACCCCATGCAATTATTTTCACTACAGGGCTCCAGAAGATAAATTTATTATACTGGAAGTGTTTTTAAAAAAGTGTTACAAACCAACATGGGATGATCTGCCCTATTGGAATATTTGTTTTTCACTTTGATTCAATACTGAGTGGTGGAGGGGGTTTTACCATACTCAAGTGAATGCTGACCTCTAGGCTCTGAGGTCCTCCCTTGTGATTTAAAATTGGTGATGATGGATGACTTGGCACCTATAGGAGTCTGACTTCTGACATTGTATTTAGTTAAAGTGATTTTAAAGGCAAGTAAAAAAAAAAAAACATATTATACTTATCTGTTCTGTGCAGTGGTTTTGCACAGAGCAGCCCCAATCCTCCTCTTCTCGGGTCCCCTGCTGGTGCTCCTGGCCCCTCTCTCCTGCCAAGTGCCCCTAGAGCAAACCGCTTACTATGGGGGCACCTGAGCAGGCTCGATCCCAGGTCACTGCTCTGTGTGTCCACTCACACACAGAGCCACAGCTCAGCCTTTGGTCAATCATTGCTCAGGGGGACTTAGTCCATGCCCCACACTATATAAGGCTGCTTACATAGCGGTCATGTATAGTGTGTAGATGGAGATAAATTGAGCTAGATTAGGCAGGCAGGTTAGTTAGTGGCAGTGCATTTGATAGATAGATATATATATCTATGCGTATATATATATATATATATATATATATATATATATATATACTCTGCATTTAGTGTAGACTAGATATTCAGTCAATGCAGACAGTGTAGTTTATATAACACAGTGTATTGAAGTGGTTAAGGGGAACCCTGCGCCAAAATGTAAAATGAAAAATAGCGTGGGGGACCGGGTGACCCTGCCTCCTTCTGACGTCATGTGATGTCGGGGGGGCAAGGTTACCCGTTTATGTCACCAGGTGGCCCCTACCTTGGCTATATAACAGCTGTCAAAGCTGGAAATCGGTGGGCCGCCTCCCATGGAGGCGGAGTTTTTCTGTTTTTTTTTTTTTTTAATAAAGGAATTGTCAAAAACTGTCTTCAGTCGTTTTTATTTTTTGACCATTTTTTGGTGAATGAGTAGGGGTACAATGTACCCCTACCCATCCACATAGGGAGGGGGGTGGGATCTGGGGGCCCCCTTTTTAAGGGCGGCTTCCAGATTCTGGTAAGCCCCCCCACTGGTAGACCCCACAACCACCGGGCAAGGGTTGTGGGGATGAGGCCCTTGTCCCCATCAACATGGGGACAAGGTGCTTTGGGGGGGACCCCAAAGCACCCTCCCCATGTTGATGGCATGTGGCCTGGTATGGTTCAGGAGGGGGTGCTCTCTCATCCCCCCTTTTCCTGTAGCCTGCCAGGTTGCATGTTCGGATAAGTGTCTGGTATGGATTTTGGGGGGGACCCCCACACCATTTAAAAAAAAAAATGGTGTGGAGTTCCCCTTAATATCCATACCAGACCCAAAGGGCCTGGTAATAGAC
The DNA here is from genome assembly GCF_042186555.1 of Aquarana catesbeiana. Lineage (NCBI taxonomy): Eukaryota > Metazoa > Chordata > Amphibia > Anura > Ranidae > Aquarana > Aquarana catesbeiana. The sequence continues at coordinate 416,597,164 of NC_133324.1, forward strand.
TGGGGGGGAACCCACGCCAATTTTTTTCATTGATTTTTCATGTATATTGCCGGGATTCGACAATACATTACAGCCGCAAGCAATTTTAAATTATATTTTTTCCTTTAGAAATGTCATTTTGCTGTGGTACTGTTATAAACATGGGAAAGATTACTTTAAGCATTATTAAAATCACTGCTCCTGAAAAAACATGTATTAATGTAAAAACTTTGTTTTACATTAATACATGTCCCCTGGGGCAGTACCCGGGTCCCCATAACTTTTTATGGCAATAACTTTAAAGCCTTTAAAATTAACACTGTTGATTTTTTACTTTCGTGTCCCATAGACTTTAACGGTGTTTACATTTTCGCACCAATTTTTTTGTCTGTTCGCATGTTCTGGTGTGAGCCGAACCAGGGGTGTTTAGCTCAACCCTAGCCACAATATATTCAAGTATCATTATAAAGACTTCACATATTAGCCTTTTTTGACAGTTGCTATTTTTTGCATTTATCTAGAAAAAGTTTTTTGGTGCATATATTAATGTGCATACTTGAGGTTTAAGGATAAAAAGATATGACTATCACAGTAATTCTCCTGATCTTGTTCAAGGACTTTCTTAATTTGCATTTTTATTTGAATAGTATTTTCATTCATTTACAAAATAAGAAACAGACATTTTTATAGTACTCTGTTAAATAAGGCAATGTCAATGTGATGAGCTGGCATGTTCAAGTTTAAAAAATCAATTCATTTTTCTTTTTTTAATTACATCATAAATATGTTGTTTTTCTCAACAGTGTAACTATGTTCTCAGAAGGCATATAAGGGTGGTGTATAAATTACCAACTACACTGTGAGGTAAATTGATTGCTTATCCCTTTACACTTAATGAATGTAAAAAGCCTGTCAAATGTTCCAACAATTTCATTTACTTGCAATTATCTATGTAATATAGCTATGCAGATTATTTCCAATTATATTTTAACACTTTCCCTTTCAGTGACATTTTGTAAAAATACTTTAATTACAGCAAATCATTAACAACTGTAACAAGAAAATCTTTTTGAAATATACAAAAACACTTCAAAGAGTCTCAGGTTACAGCAAGTATGTGAAGTCATTCAAAGTGTCCAATCAGTTTATAATAGTCAGATGATTAGCATGGATTAGTTTAGGAGAAGCAAGTTTTAATTTTTAAATGGAAAAACTGCATATCTTTCATGCTGATACACTCTGAAGTCTAATGCCCCGTACACACGAACGGACTTTCCAACAACAAAACCGTGGATTTTTGTTCGAAAGGATGTTGTCTCGAACTTGTCTTGCATACACACAGTCACACAAATGTCGGCCAACAATTACGAACGTAGTAACGTACAAGACGTACGTGAAGTCTCCATTACGAACGCTAGTTATATCTCCGGCTCATACTTGATTCCAAGCATGCATGGACTTTTGTCTGACAGACTTGTGTACACGCGATCGGAAAGCCCAACAACAAACATTTGTTGGCGGAAAATTTGAGAACCTGCTAGCCAACATTTGTTGGCGGAAAGTCCGACAACAAATGTTCGATGGAGCATACACACGGTCGGACTTTCCGCCAACAAGCTCACATCCAACATTTGTTGTCGGAAAATCCCATCGTGTGCACGGGGCATAAGAGTTTGATAGCTGACAGATGATTGCTGCCCTTACATTCTTCGCCTATAGCAGCCGCTGTTTAGCCAAACTTTGTATGCTTTGTCCATGCTGGGATAGCTCAAGGATCTATTCATAAGATTTTGCAGTTTTATTAAAGCTACCAAACTGAAACAGATATAACTGGCTTACAGTTTAAAGATCATTACTCTAAAGCCTAAACATAGGGCAGAAAAGAACCAGGCAGGGCCGTCTTTAACACAGGGCAAAGGGGGCAGCTGACTGGGCCCAGTCATTGTTGTGGGACCCAAAGCAGTTGATAAGTGGATTCGGAAGGGCCCAAGAAAATGTTTGCCCATGGTCCAATCAGTATTAAAGATGGCCCTGGAACCAGAAGAATAGTAAATGTCAAGCTAAGAGTTACAAACCAGGGTAGCAACAAAGAAGGTTATACAGGATGCGGTTGGGACAGATAAGTACTATAGGGGAGACAACAAGATAATGTTGGGACACATAAAAAAGTACTATAGGGGAGGCAACAAGCTGAATACATGGGAATACTGAGAACACAATCAGGGGATCCATTTACAGTAACCCTTTCATGACCAGAGGTATTGCCTATGTTCTGGTCTAATTAGGCAGTATCATAAAGTATTGGATTAACTTCAATATAACACTGTGACTGATTTACCTACCAGAATATTTTTTTATAGACTCATATTAAAGGCATATATTGCTTTTATGTGGTGCATTGTTCTAAAAGTAGATTGTACAACTATGTAAACAATGTTATATTATATAATCAATCATTAATATTAAATATAATTTATGTTTTTAATAATTTATACTTAGTTTTTTATGTATTGTAATTTTAACTTTATCACAGTACTAAACAAAGGCACACTGATAGATTTTTTTTTTATGAAGTAACTTTCAGCCTGCATGGGATCACTAAGTCGTAAGTGTTTGATTTCCAATTATTACAGAGGACCAGAGCTGTCAGTAACAGCTTTGTCTGACATTGCCAGCAGTTAGTTGTCAGCGGCAGAACATAAATGATCATTTCTTCTGCACAAGATATTGTGCAAGAGAGTGCAAATCTACATAATATAGACATTAAACCCAAGAACAAAATGTGATATATTGCAACTTACCAGTCTCTAGATTTGGTAGTTGCATTAATTTTCCTCTTTCAGGCCTTTTCCCTTTTTTTCACCTTGTGGTCATGCTAGTAATACACTTCAAATTATAAGATGACAACACTCACTCACTGTACTGTAACTATGGAGGTGCTACATTGTTATCCTAGTGCAAAATTACAGAACACTGCCTTATTCTCCTCACCTTCATAATACAGGAGTGAGTAGCCCACAAAAAAAGTAACTGATAACTATCAGCACAGGCAGATAGCATAGGATATTATAACCTTACACAATTTAGTTCAGGATCAAAAAGTATTTTTGATTTGTATTGTATTGTATTTTTGTAGTATTGATGCCATTAATGCTAAAGGACATGTTATTCATTAGCCACACGGAGCTCAGCAGTTTATGTGTTAAGTATATGAATGGCAACTAAGCACTGGTTACCATCATAGGCATCATCCATATGGAGTTAATATGTTTTCCACTTGAGTGTCCTCTACATGAGTTAAACTTATTTAAGGTCACACTAAACAATATCCTTATTCTCCAAAAATACGCCATACACATCCACAATTTGGTCCTGTAATGTATTTTTTATGAAATGGTTTCTTACTGTGTCTATTTCTGACCTTGTAACATCCTCCATGAGCTCCCGAACCTTTCATTTATCCACTCACTTCTGTTTTGATCTAGCAGTGCACATTATTTACTATCTTGTGCACACAATACACGGTGTGTACACATACTAAAAATGCCATAGACCATAGGCTGACCATACACGGTTGGCATCTCAGCCGGTCCTGCAGGAACTGGCTGAGATTTGAATTGTTAATGGGCAGGCTGAATGTACCAAGTTGATCATACAATTCTCTTGTGGTTATTGCTATCAGCTGCTATATAAGGGAACAGAGAAACACTGCTTAGGTGAGTGGATCCAGGTGAGTAGGATGGAGGGCTCCTCCCAAGGGTGCAAGGCTCGTCCACCGTACAAGATACAAGAAAGAAGGAATGGCTGCACACCAAGGTAGCAAAAGAAGTCCTTTAATCTTGTCCCATAAAAGCAAAGTTACACACCACAGAACAGTAACAATCCATCAATGTGCATAAAGGTAACACATTTCACACAGTTGCATGTGCTTATTCATTAACTGTGTGAAACACATCTACCTTGATGCACATTGATGCATTGCTACTGTCCTGTGGTGTGTAACTTTGCTTTTATGGAACAAGATTAAAGGACTTCTTTTGCTACCTTGGTGTGCAGCCATTCCATCTTCCTTGTAACGGCTGCTATAGCCGCTAGCAATAATCACTGTCTTCTCCTGGCGGGGATGGCTCTCCCCATTCCCCCTACCAGGAGCAGACAATTGTTCAGCAGGAGGGATTCCCCTGTCAGCAATGTCTGTGTTGATGGTTGAATCATGGAAATGTATTTTCTGCAACCCATGGTTGCAGGAAAAAAATTTGCACCGTGTATGGTCTTCCATAGTCCCTAGTCCAACTAGGCAGGGCCGGATTAACATAGGGGCTGATGGAGCTGCAGCTCCAGGCCCCTGCCTTAAAATCGGCCCTCACAGATAGCAATATAAGCCCGACTTTCTCCTGCCCATAAACGTCTATGGGACAGGAGAAGCTGTGTGTAAATGTAGGGGTGTCTGGCTGCATCTGAGTTGGCTCACTGTGTTTAGTACAGCGTCACAGTGCACAGTTCCCCCCTACACAAATGGCTCTGCCTTCCCCCTCCCCTCTCTCTCTGTGTGCAGTGAAGGAGCCGTGTGGGCTGGGAAATTGTGAACAGAGCAGCCGGCAGATAGAAGGTGAACAGATATGTGAGTGATAAGCTTCCCATCCAAGTGTGAGCTCAGTGACTGGACTCTTATCTCCCTTCTCTCCCCCTCTTTTACCTTTATCTTCAGTAGGGATGAGCCGAACACCCCCCTGTTCGGTTCGCACCAGAACATGCGAACAGGAAAAAAGTTCGTTCGAACATGCGAACACCGTTAAAGTCTATGGGACACGAACATGAATAATCAAAAGTGCTAATTTTCAAGGCTTATATGCAAGTTATTGTCATAAAAAGTGTTTGGGGACCCGGGTCCTGCCCCAGGGGACATGGATCAATGCAAAAAAAAGTTTTAAAAACGTCCGTTTTTTCAGGAGCAGTGATTTTAATAATGCTTAAAGTCAAACAATAAAAGTGTAATATCCCTTTAAATTTCGTACCTGGGGGGTGTCTATAGTGTGCCTGTAAAGGGGCGCATGTTTCCTGTGTTTAGAACAGTCTGACAGCAAAATGACATTTTGAAGGAAAAAACTCATTTAAAACTACCCGCGGCTATTGCATTGCCGACAATACACATAGAAGTTCATTGATAAAAACGGCATGGGAATTCCCCAAAGGGGAACCCCGAACCAAAATTAAAAAAAAAAAATGACGTGGGGGTCCCCCTAAATTACATACCAGGCCCTTCAGGTCTGGTATGGATATTAAGGGGAACCCCGGCCAAAATTTTAAAAAAAAAATGACGTGGGGTTCCCCCTAAATTCCATACCAGACCCTTCAGGTCTGGTATGGATTTTAAGGGGAACCCCGCGCCAAAAAAAAAAAAAAAAACGGCGTGGGGTCCCCCCAAAAATCCATACCAGACCCTTATCCGAGCACGCAACCTGGCAGGCCGCAGGAAAAGAGGGGGGGACGAGAGTGCGGCCCCCCCTCCCTCCTGAACCGTACCAGGCCACATGCCCTCAACATTGGGAGGGTGCTTTGGGGTAGCCCCCCAAAACACCTTGTCCCCATGTTGATGAGGACAAGGGCCTCATCCTCACAACCCTGGCCGGTGGTTGTGGGGGTCTGCGGGCGGGGGGCTTATCGGAATCTGGAAGCCCCCTTTAACAAGGTGACCCCCAGATCCCGGCCCCCCCCCCTGTGTGAAATGGTAAGGGGGTACATAAGTACCCCTACCATTTCACGAAAAAAGTGTCAAAAATGTTAAAAATGACAAGAGACAGTTTTTGACAATTCCTTTATTTAAATGCTTCTTCTTTCTTCCTTCATCTTCTGGTTCTTCTGGCTCTTCTGGTTCTTCTGGTTCTTCCTCCGGCGTTCTCGTCCAGCATCTCCTCCGCGGCGTCTTCTGTCTTCTTCTCCTCGGGCCGCTCCGCACCCATGGCATGGGGGGGAGGCTCCCGCTCTTCTCTTCTTCTCTTCTTCTTTTCTTCTTTTCTTCTTTTCTTCTCTTCTTCTCTTCTTCTTCATTTTCTTCTCCGGGCCGCTCCGCAATCCATGCTGGCATGGAGGGAGGCTCCCGCTGTGTGACGGCGCTCCTCGTCTGACAGTTCTTAAATAACGGGGGGCGGGGCCACCCGGTGACCCCGCCCCCCTCTGACGCACGGTGACTTGACGGGACTTCCCTGTGACGTCACGGGGAATGCCACAGGGAAGTCCCGTCAAGTCACCGTGCGTCAGAGGGGGGCGGGGTCACCGGGTGGCCCCGCCCCCCCCGTTATTTAAGAACTGTCAGACGAGGAGCGCCGTCACACAGCGGGAGCCTCCCTCCATGCCAGCATGGATTGCGGAGCGGCCCGGAGAAGAAAATGAAGAAGAAGAGAAGAAGAGAAGAAGAGAAGAAGAGAAGAAGAGAAGAAGAGAAGAAAAGAAGAAAAGAAGAAAAGAAGAAGAGAAGAGCGGGAGCCTCCCCCCCATGCCATGGGTGCGGAGCGGCCCGAGGAGAAGAAGACAGAAGACGCCGCGGAGGAGATGCTGGACGAGAACGCCGGAGGAAGAACCAGAAGAGCCAGAAGAACCAGAAGATGAAGGAAGATAGAAGAAAGAAGAAGCATTTAAATAAAGGAATTGTCAAAAACTGTCTCTTGTCATTTTTAACATTTTTGACACTTTTTTCGTGAAATGGTAGGGGTACTTATGTACCCCCTTACCATTTCACACAGGGGGGGGGCCGGGATCTGGGGGTCACCTTGTTAAAGGGGGCTTCCAGATTCCGATAAGCCCCCCGCCCGCAGACCCCCACAACCACCGGCCAGGGTTGTGGGGATGAGGCCCTTGTCCTCATCAACATGGGGACAAGGTGTTTTGGGGGGCTACCCCAAAGCACCCTCCCAATGTTGAGGGCATGTGGCCTGGTACGGTTCAGGAGGGCGGGGGGGCCGCACTCTTGTCCCCCCCTCTTTTCCTGCGGCCTGCCAGGTTGCGTGCTCGGATAAGGGTCTGGTATGGATTTTTGGGGGGACCCCACGCCGTTTTTTTTTTTTTTTTTTGGCGCGGGGTTCCCCTTAAAATCCATACCAGACCTGAAGGGTCTGGTATGGAATTTAGGGGGAACCCCACGTCATTTTTTTTTTTAAATTTTGGCCGGGGTTCCCCTTAATATCCATACCAGACCTGAAGGGCCTGGTATGTAATTTAGGGGGACCCCCACGTCATTTTTTTTTTTTTAATTTTGGTTCGGGGTTCCCCTTTGGGGAATTCCCATGCCGTTTTTATCAATGAACTTCTATGTGTATTGTCGGCAATGCAATAGCCGCGGGTAGTTTTAAATGAGTTTTTTCCTTCAAAATGTCATTTTGCTGTCAGACTGTTCTAAACACAGGAAACATGCGCCCCTTTACAGGCACACTATAGACACCCCCCAGGTACGAAATTTAAAGGGATATTACACTTTTATTGATTGACTTTAAGTATTATTAAAATCACTGCTCCTGAAAAAACGGCCGTTTTTAAAACTTTTTTTTGCATTGATCCATGTCCCCTGGGGCAGGACCCAGGTCCCCAAACACTTTTTATGACAATAACTTGCATATTAGCCTTTAAAATTAGCACTTTTGATTTCTCCCATAGACTTTTAAAGGGTGATCCGCGGCATTCGAATTTGCCGCGAACACCCCAAATTGTTCGCTGTTCGGTGAACTTGCGAACAGCCAATGTTCGAGTCGAACATGAGTTCGACTCGAACTCGAAGCTCATCCCTAATCTTCAGCAATGGCTCTTATAACTGCAGTCAATATGTAGATTTAGCTCTTTGTGCTTTTAGGTGGGTTCACACTCATTTGCTGTGTTTTGGCCCATTGCTGGTGTATCCGCAGTTTTCCTGCGTTTTACCCACAGTCCTATTGATTTCTATTAGGTTGCATGTTTTTTCTGAAAGCGCACCAAAATCAATAGGACTGCAAGCTAAAACTGCAGATACACAAGCAGTGCGCCCAAACTGCAGCACACCAGTGTGAGCCCAAAGGCTGTACACACCCCCCTCTATAGAACTTGGTCTGATCAATACTCCTGGCATTCATTTTACACACAGCCATACCATCCCAGATCAGGAGGGGTGGGGGCTCCAGGGATTTGTTTGACTATGCTGGCCCTGTCCCTTCTACCCATCCTGGAAGAGTCCTGGAGGAAGTGGCAGGCTGCTGGTGGCAAGTGGCACACTGTATCTGGTGGCAGGCTGCTAGTGGCAAGTGGCACACTGTATCTGGTGACAGGCTGTCAGTGACAAGTGGCACACTGTATCTGGTGACAGGCTGTCAGTGGCAAGTGGCACATTGTATCTGGTGGCAGGCTGCTGGTGGCAAGTGGCACAATGTATCTGGTGGCAGGCTGCTAGTGGCAAGTGGCACACTGTATCTGGTGGCAGGCTGCTGGTGGCAAGTGGCACACTGTATCTGGTGGCAGGCTGCTGGTGGCAAGTGACACGCTGTATCTGGTGACAGGCTGTCAGTGGCAAGTGGCACACTGTATCTGGTGGCAGGCTGCTAGTGGCAAGTGGCCCACTGTATCTGGTGATAGGCTGCAGGTGACAAGTGGCACACTGTATCTGGTGGCAGGCTGCTAGTGGCAAGTGGCACACTGTATCTGGTGGCAGGCTGCTAGTGGCAAGTGGCACACTGTATCTGGTGACAGGCTGCTAGTGGCAAGTGGCACACTGTATCTGGTGACAGGCTGCTAGTGGCAAGTGGCACGCTGTATCTGGTGGCAGGCTGCTAGTGGCAAGTGGCACACTGTATCTGGTGACAGGCTGCTAGTGGCAAGTGGCACACTGTATCTGGTGACAGGCTGCTAGTGGCAAGTGGCACGCTGTATCTGGTGGCAGGCTGCTGGTGGCAAGTGACACACTGTATCTGGTGGCAGGCTGCTAGTGGCAAGTGGCACACTGTATCTGGTGATAGGCTGCAGGTGACAAGTGGCACACTGTATCTGGTGGCAGGCTGCTAGTGGCAAGTGGCACACTGTATCTGGTGGCAGGCTGCTGGTGGCAAGTAGCACACTGTATCTGGTGGCAGGCTGCTGGTGGCAAGTGGCACACTGTATCTGGTGACAGGCTGTCAGTGGCAAGTGGCACACTGTATCTGGTGGCAGGCTGCTAGTGGCAAGTGGCCCACTGTATCTGGTGATAGGCTGCAGGTAACAAGTGGCACACTGTATCTGGTGGCAGGCTGCTAGTGGCAAGTGGCACACTGTATCTGGTGGCAGGCTGCTGGTGGCAAGTAGCACACTGTATCTGGTGGCAGGCTGCTGGTGGCAAGTGGCACACTGTATCTGGTGGCAGGCTGCTGGTGGCAAGTGACACGCTGTATCTGGTGGCAGGCTGCTAGTGGCAAGTGGCACAATGTATCTGGTGGCAGGCTGCTAGTGGCAAGTGGCCCACTGTATCTGGTGATAGGCTGCAGGTGACAAGTGGCACACTGTATCTGGTGGCAGGCTGCTAGTGGCAAGTGGCACACTGTATCTGGTGGCAGGCTGCTGGTGGCAAGTAGCACACTGTATCTGGTGGCAGGCTGCTGGTGGCAAGTGGCACACTGTATCTGGTGGCAGGCTGCTGGTGGCAAGTGACACGCTGTATATGGTGGCAGGCTGTCAGTGGCAAGTGGCACACTGTATCTGGTGGCAGGCTGCTAGTGGCAAGTGGCACACTGTATCTGGTGACAGGCTGCTAGTGGCAAGTGGCACACTGTATCTGGTGACAGGCTGCCGGTGACATGTGGCACACTGTATCTGGTGGCAGGCTGCTAGTGGCAAGTGGCACACTGTATCTGGTGGCAAGTGACACACTGTATCTGGTGGCAGGCTGCTAGTGGCAAGTGGCACACTGTATCTGGTGATAGGCTGCAGGTGACAAGTGGCACACTGTATCTGGTGGCAGGCTGCTAGTGGCAAGTGGCACACTGTATCTGGTGGCAGGCTGCTGGTGGTAAGTAGCACACTGTATCTGGTGGCAGGCTGCTGGTGGCAAGTGGCACACTGTATCTGGTGGCAGGCTGCTGGTGGCAAGTGACACGCTGTATCTGGTGACAGGCTGTCAGTGGCAAGTGGCACACTGTATCTGGTGGCAGGCTGCTAGTGGCAAGTGGCACACTGTATCTGGTGACAGGCTGCTAGTGGCAAGTGGCACACTGTATCTGGTGACAGGCTGCCGGTGACATGTGGCACACTGTATCTGGTGGCAGGCTGCTAGTGGCAAGTGGCACACTGTATCTGGTGGCAAGTGACACACTGTATCTGGTGGCAGGCTGCTAGTGGCAAGTGGCACACTGTATCTGGTGATAGGCTGCAGGTGACAAGTGGCACACTGTATCTGGTGGCAGGTTGCTAGTGGCAAGTGGCACACTGTATCTGGTGGCAGGCTGCTGGTGGTAAGTAGCACACTGTATCTGGTGGCAGGCTGCTGGTGGCAAGTGGCACACTGTACCTGGTGGCAGGCTGCTGGTGGCAAGTGACACGCTGTATCTGGTGACAGGCTGTCAGTGGCAAGTGGCACACTGTATCTGGTGGCAGGCTGCTAGTGGCAAGTGGCCCACTGTATCTGGTGATAGGCTGCAGGTGACAAGTGGCACACTGTATCTGGTGGCAGGCTGCTAGTGGCAAGTGGCACACTGTATCTGGTGGCAGGCTGCTGGTGGCAAGTAGCACACTGTATCTGGTGGCAGGCTGCTGGTGGCAAGTGGCACACTGTATCTGGTGGCAGGCTGCTGGTGGCAAGTGACACGCTGTATCTGGTGACAGGCTGTCAGTGGCAAGTGGCACACTGTATCTGGTGGCAGGCTGCTAGTGGCAAGTGGCACACTGTATCTGGTGACAGGCTGCTAGTGGCAAGTGGCACACTGTATCTGGTGACAGGCTGCAGGTGACATGTGGCACACTGTATCTGGTGGCAGGCTGCTAGTGGCAAGTGGCACACTGTATCTGGTGGCAAGTGACACACTGTATCTGGTGGCAGGCTGCTAGTGGCAAGTGGCACACTGTATCTGGTGATAGGCTGCAGGTGACAAGTGGCACACTGTATCTGGTGGCAGGCTGCTAGTGGCAAGTGGCACACTGTATCTGGTGGCAGGCTGCTGGTGGCAAGTGGCACACTGTATCTGGTGGCAGGCTGCTGGTGGCAAGTGACACGCTGTATCTGGTGACAGGCTGTCAGTGGCAAGTGGCACACTGTATCTGGTGGCAGGCTGCTAGTGGCAAGTGGCACAATGTATCTGGTGGCAGGCTGCTAGTGGCAAGTGGCCCACTGTATCTGGTGATAGGCTGCAGGTGACAAGTGGCACACTGTATCTGGTGGCAGGCTGCTAGTGGCAAGTGGCACACTGTATCTGGTGGCAGGCTGCTGGTGGCAAGTGGCACACTGTATCTGGTGGCAGGCTGCTGGTGGCAAGTGGCACACTGTATCTGGTGGCAGGCTGCTGGTGGCAAGTGACACGCTGTATATGGTGGCAGGCTGTCAGTGGCAAGTGGCACACTGTATCTGGTGGCAGGCTGCTAGTGGCAAGTGGCACACTGTATCTGGTGACAGGCTGCTAGTGGCAAGTGGCACACTGTATCTGGTGACAGGCTGCCGGTGACATGTGGCACACTGTATCTGGTGGCAGGCTGCTAGTGGCAAGTGGCACACTGTATCTGGTGGCAAGTGACACACTGTATCTGGTGGCAGGCTGCTAGTGGCAAGTGGCACACTGTATCTGGTGATAGGCTGCAGGTGACAAGTGGCACACTGTATCTGGTGGCAGGCTGCTAGTGGCAAGTGGCACACTGTATCTGGTGGCAGGCTGCTGGTGGTAAGTAGCACACTGTATCTGGTGGCAGGCTGCTGGTGGCAAGTGGCACACTGTATCTGGTGGCAGGCTGCTGGTGGCAAGTGACACGCTGTATCTGGTGACAGGCTGTCAGTGGCAAGTGGCACACTGTATCTGGTGGCAGGCTGCTAGTGGCAAGTGGCACACTGTATCTGGTGACAGGCTGCTAGTGGCAAGTGGCACACTGTATCTGGTGACAGGCTGCCGGTGACATGTGGCACACTGTATCTGGTGGCAGGCTGCTAGTGGCAAGTGGCACACTGTATCTGGTGGCAAGTGACACACTGTATCTGGTGGCAGGCTGCTAGTGGCAAGTGGCACACTGTATCTGGTGATAGGCTGCAGGTGACAAGTGGCACACTGTATCTGGTGGCAGGTTGCTAGTGGCAAGTGGCACACTGTATCTGGTGGCAGGCTGCTGGTGGTAAGTAGCACACTGTATCTGGTGGCAGGCTGCTGGTGGCAAGTGGCACACTGTACCTGGTGGCAGGCTGCTGGTGGCAAGTGACACGCTGTATCTGGTGACAGGCTGTCAGTGGCAAGTGGCACACTGTATCTGGTGGCAGGCTGCTAGTGGCAAGTGGCCCACTGTATCTGGTGATAGGCTGCAGGTGACAAGTGGCACACTGTATCTGGTGGCAGGCTGCTAGTGGCAAGTGGCACACTGTATCTGGTGGCAGGCTGCTGGTGGCAAGTAGCACACTGTATCTGGTGGCAGGCTGCTGGTGGCAAGTGGCACACTGTATCTGGTGGCAGGCTGCTGGTGGCAAGTGACACGCTGTATCTGGTGACAGGCTGTCAGTGGCAAGTGGCACACTGTATCTGGTGGCAGGCTGCTAGTGGCAAGTGGCACACTGTATCTGGTGACAGGCTGCTAGTGGCAAGTGGCACACTGTATCTGGTGACAGGCTGCAGGTGACATGTGGCACACTGTATCTGGTGGCAGGCTGCTAGTGGCAAGTGGCACACTGTATCTGGTGGCAAGTGACACACTGTATCTGGTGGCAGGCTGCTAGTGGCAAGTGGCACACTGTATCTGGTGATAGGCTGCAGGTGACAAGTGGCACACTGTATCTGGTGGCAGGCTGCTAGTGGCAAGTGGCACACTGTATCTGGTGGCAGGCTGCTGGTGGTAAGTAGCACACTGTATCTGGTGGCAGGCTGCTGGTGGCAAGTGGCACACTGTATCTGGTGGCAGGCTGCTGGTGGCAAGTGACACGCTGTATCTGGTGACAGGCTGTCAGTGGCAAGTGGCACACTGTATCTGGTGGCAGGCTGCTAGTGGCAAGTGGCACACTGTATCTGGTGACAGGCTGCTAGTGGCAAGTGGCACACTGTATCTGGTGACAGGCTGCCGGTGACATGTGGCACACTGTATCTGGTGGCAGGCTGCTAGTGGCAAGTGGCACACTGTATCTGGTGGCAAGTGACACACTGTATCTGGTGGCAGGCTGCTAGTGGCAAGTGGCACACTGTATCTGGTGATAGGCTGCAGGTGACAAGTGGCACACTGTATCTGGTGGCAGGTTGCTAGTGGCAAGTGGCACACTGTATCTGGTGGCAGGCTGCTGGTGGTAAGTAGCACACTGTATCTGGTGGCAGGCTGCTGGTGGCAAGTGGCACACTGTACCTGGTGGCAGGCTGCTGGTGGCAAGTGACACGCTGTATCTGGTGACAGGCTGTCAGTGGCAAGTGGCACACTGTATCTGGTGGCAGGCTGCTAGTGGCAAGTGGCCCACTGTATCTGGTGATAGGCTGCAGGTGACAAGTGGCACACTGTATCTGGTGGCAGGCTGCTAGTGGCAAGTGGCACACTGTATCTGGTGGCAGGCTGCTGGTGGCAAGTAGCACACTGTATCTGGTGGCAGGCTGCTGGTGGCAAGTGGCACACTGTATCTGGTGGCAGGCTGCTGGTGGCAAGTGACACGCTGTATCTGGTGACAGGCTGTCAGTGGCAAGTGGCACACTGTATCTGGTGGCAGGCTGCTAGTGGCAAGTGGCACACTGTATCTGGTGACAGGCTGCTAGTGGCAAGTGGCACACTGTATCTGGTGACAGGCTGCAGGTGACATGTGGCACACTGTATCTGGTGGCAGGCTGCTAGTGGCAAGTGGCACACTGTATCTGGTGGCAAGTGACACACTGTATCTGGTGGCAGGCTGCTAGTGGCAAGTGGCACACTGTATCTGGTGATAGGCTGCAGGTGACAAGTGGCACACTGTATCTGGTGGCAGGCTGCTAGTGGCAAGTGGCACACTGTATCTGGTGGCAGGCTGCTGGTGGCAAGTAGCACACTGTATCTGGTGGCAGGCTGCTGGTGGCAAGTGGCACACTGTATCTGGTGGCAGGCTGCTGGTGGCAAGTGACACGCTGTATCTGGTGACGGGCTGTCAGTGGCAAGTGACACGCTGTATCTGGTGACAGGCTGTCAGTGGCAAGTGGCACACTGTATCTGGTGGCAGGCTGCTAGTGGCAAGTTGCACACTGTATCTGGTGACAGGCTGCGAGTGGCAAGTGGCACACTGTATCTGGTGGCAGGCTGCTAGTGGCAAGTGGCACACTGTATCTGGTGGCAGGCTGTGGTTGGCAAGTGGCACACTGTATCTGGTGGTAGGCTGTGGTTGGCAAGTGGCACACTGTATCTGGTGGCAGGCTGCTGGTGGCAAGTGGCACACTGTATCTGGTGGCAGGCTGCCAGTGGCAAGTGGCACACTGTATCTGGTGGTAGGCTGTGGTTGGCAAGTGGCACACTGTATCTGGTGGCAGGCTGCTGGTGACAAGTGGCACACTGTATCTGGCGGCTAGCTGCTGGTGGCAAGTGGCACACTATCTGGTGGAAGGCTGCTGGTGGTAAGTGACACACTGTATCTGGTGGTAGGCTGTGGTTGGCAAGTGGCACACTGTATCTGGTGGCAGGCTGCTGGTGGCAAGTGGCACACTGTATCTGGTGGCAGGGAGCTGGTGGCAAGTGGCACACTGTATCTGGTGGCAGGCTGCTGGTGGCAAGTGACACACTGTATCTGGTGGCAGGCTGCTGGTGGCAAGTGGCACACTGTATCTGGTGGCAAGTGGCACAATGTATCTGGTGGCAAGTGGCACACTGTATCTAGTGGCAGGCTGCTGGTGGCAAGTGGCACACTGTATCTGGTGACAGGCTGTCGGTAGCAAGTGGCACACTGTATCTGGTGAAAGGCTACTGTTGGCAAGTGGCACACTGTATCTGGTGGCAGGCTGCTGGTGGCAATTGGCACATTGTACCTTTTGGCAGGCTGTGGGTAGCAAGTGGCACACTGTATCTGGTTGCAAGTGGCACACTGTATCTGGTGGCAGGCTGCTGGTGGCAAGTGACATGCTGCATCTAGCGGCAGGCAACTGTGGAAAGTGATACTCTACATCTGGTGGCAGGCTATGGGTGGCAAGTGACAAGCTGCATCTGGTGGCAAGTGACAAGCTCAGGTCCCACTGATTCTGCATGATGGTGAGTTGAACTATTTCACTATATATTACAATGTGGTAACTGAAATAATGGAATTTGATCATCCTGACACCATATCAAGCATGGTGTCAGGATGATTGATTTTAAGTACTAACACCAGCCATTTGCCTGACAAATCACCTCCACCACCGATTTCCCTGCCAACCCCGAGACTACATCCCCCACCCTCATCTTTTTTTGGGAAGAGGGGGTTGTCTCTGAATGACAGTTTGGAAATGTGGTCTCCCTATGTTGCTGCTGGTGAGAGATCGCATAGCAGGTGGTATTGGTGGTGTTGCTGCTGCTCAGAGGCTGCACAGCTGGTATTACTGGTGAGAGTTTATTTAATTCGTTTTAGCGAAAAATTGTTTGCATTTTCATTTTGTTTCCATAAAAAGGCCCACCGAAATCCTCAGCACCAGGCCCATGATGCTCTTAATCTGGCCCTGCAACTAGGGAGTCAGCAAGAGTGGGTTACTAAGCTCCTACATATAGTGGAACTATGGAAATTGATTGTAGCCATCCTCTAACAGGAGGATGGATCACAACAGCAAATAAAAAGGAATTTGGAAATTTGGAGAGGGCTGAAAGCAAAATAAGGTAACCTTTTAGTTGAAAATACATAGATTTTTTTTTTTTAATGGTAAAGAACTATGCCTCTTTTTACATTTTACTTTCTATCTTCTTAGCAAAACAAAATGACGAGGGGAATGCAACACAAAGAGTGTTATTTATTGCTCATTAAGAGGCATAAGCATACAGCAACATTTCAGGCATCCCAGCCTTTTGTCAAGCTAAATTTAACAATTCATTAACACACATATAAAGTGGGAAACCGTAAAAGACACAAATTAGATATAAAGAAATCGTTAAGTGTATAAATGATGGACAGTAACAACATTGACAAGCAACAGGTAAAAATGCTGATCCTGAAATTGAATCAGCCAACTGTTTCTTACTACAGGGGAAATTTGGAAAACAAAAAAAAATCTGATATTTTAAATAATAAAACAAATACAAGTAATAATACTTATTTGAATTTGTTAAATATTATTCAACCGCTTCAGCCCAGAAGGATTTACACCCTTAATGATCAGGCCATTTTTTGCAATACGACACTGCATTAATTTAACCGACAATTGTACGGTTGTGTGACGCTGTACCTAAGTAAAATTGATGTCCTTTTTTTACCACAAATAGAGCTTTCTTTTGGTGGTATTTGATCACCTCTGCAGTTTTTATTTTTTGCGCTATAAACAAAAAAACACCAACAATTTTGAAAAAAAATATTTTTAACTTTTTGTTATAACACATATCCAAAAAATAAATGTTTTCATCAATTTGGGCCAATATGTTTTCTGCTACATATTTTTGATAAAAAAAATCCCAATAAGCGCATATAGATTGGGTTGCGCAAAAGTTATAGCGTCTACAAAATAGGGGATAGATCTATTGGATTTTTATTATTATTTTTTTTTTTCCTAGTAATGGCGGTGATCAGCAACTTTTAGCAGGACTGCGACATTAAGGCAGACAGATCAGACACTTTTGACACTTTTTTGGGACCAGTGAAAGATTCCATTCTAATAGCTCATAGCTAAAAATATCCACTGACCACTGTGTAAATGACAGTGGCAGGGAAGGGGTCAACACTAGGGGGCGATCAAGGGGTTAAGTGTGTCCTAGGGTAGTGTTTCTAACTGTGGGGGGAGTGGACTGACTGGGGGTACAGAGAGATTACTGCTCCTGATCACTAGGAACAGATAATCACACTGTACTCCCCTGATAGAACAGGGATCTGCTTTGTTTACACTGGCAGATCCCTGTTCTGGCTCTCTGTGGAGCGGCGGACATCATGTCTGCCGGCCACGTGCATCGGCCCCGACGACGCACCACGGGCACGCGTGCCTGCTATAGCTATTATCCAAAGTGCTGTACTGGTATGGCAATTCGCACAATAGAGCTGCCCTGCCACAGACAAGTGGTTAAAGGATAAGTTCACCGTTTAACAAAAAGTAATAATTGCACATTTTTTTGCAGATAAAAAATGTGCATTTATTACTTTTTGTTTCTGGAACCTCTAAAGCATTGCACAGTGATCAGCAGATTACTGGTGCCATGCAGGTCTCCTGCAGATCTGCCAGGGTATCTGTGTGCCCATACATCCCACACAAGTAAGCATATACAATCTGACAGGAAGAGAAAATGAACTACCATAGCACTCCAAAGTGCCATGGTAGTTCATTAAAAACTACAAGGCGACATGGTTTGCCCAACATGGTTCTGGATTTTATTTACCTTTTATCTGACCACTATAGGGCTATATATAGGAACCACTGTGAGGACAGGCTTCGCTCAGGTGTTTGCCTTTAATGATTACTGCTGCTGAGTGATATGCTCTGGCGTAATAGGCTTGATCCAAATATGGCCATCAATGTGTATCATTGCCGGGCAACTGCTTGGCATAAAGGACGTGAGGTGTAAGAAGATGACACCGCTCCTGATGATGTCTGCCTGATGAAACGCGTAGGGCGTAACTTACAGCGTCACTATGTCACTTCCGGTTTTAGAGATTGAAGTCTGTGGGACACAAGGCGCCCCAGACACATTGCTGTGCAGCTGTATATGATCCCGCTGCACTATTGACCGTGCTTTTTTATTAAATTTATTACATTTCTTTTCAATAAATCTAGTTTTACAGACTTACACAATGAGATGCCTTTCTCTTTACCCATTTCCATGTGAGTGTACCCACTGACTGGTTTTACCACCAATGAGGAGGAGAAGAACACTGGACTAAGAGCTGATTCTATTGTGATGCTTTTTACCCCTGCAGGGGTACATCTTTCTGGTGAGTGTGGACCTGAAGGGGGAGCACGTGTGGAATTTCACCTAACTTTCACCTAACTTTCACTTTTTGAATGCGATTACCTATGTGAATTTATGAATTTTAGATTTTTTTTGTGGAGATTTTTTGGTTCTATCTTGAACACTTTTTTTACCATATGGACATATTTCTTTGCACAATTAGCACATTGAGCACTTTAACAGTTATGCACATTATTTTTGTTAGTGATTGATGTTTGCAGCTAACAATATTTATTTGTGCACTTTATACCTACTCATAGGTGTGTTTTGAAATTTAAAGAGACAGTACACAATTTATCCATTTTAATTAATTTATTTTCATTAAATGTATTTACATTTTTTGCAATACACATTAAGAATAGGCAGCGCCAATTTCACCCCCTTCTTACCTTACCACATGCTCACTGATCCCACACCTGTGGGATCTAGTTGGGGTGGGCAGCAGCCATCATTATATTACCTTATCGTGAAATATTATACTCATAATGTGCCAGTATGCATCGCATACTGGCACATTATGTTAAATTTACCTGCAAAAGAAGCCCTTGTCGTCCCTGCTGGAGGCCGCTTCCATCTTTGCCCGTCTTCCTTCTGGATCTTGGACCCTGGCTGTGTGACTGGCCGGAGCAGCATGACATCATTGCCGTGCATGCACGTAGGAGCCACCGGTCACGGCACAGGCTTCTGAAAAACAGTATGGGTCCCCATTCCTTCAGAGTGCATGCGCCGATAATGTAATCAGCTTCATATACAGTAAATATCTCCAAACAGCGCACGTTTAGGAGATATTTACAGTACCTATAGGTAAGCGTTATTATAGGCTTACCTATAGGTACAAACAATATATGGAAGTTTTACTTCCTCTTTAAGGAGTTTGGTACTGTGAGGGTCAAATCATGATTTTGACTTATGTCTGTTTATTTTTGTGTATTGTAGATTTTCCCTAGAGTAGGTCACATTGAGCAGTTTCGATTTAGGGAATGGCCCTTACACCTGTTACATGTCATTATTGTTTGTTGGTATTCTTTATATAGCTGTCTTGCCATACCTGACTACTCACCAGCCTCTACTATTGGAACACAGGGCGACCCGGTGGCCACAAGGATGGACTGCTGTACAAGATATTAGCTGGGCTGTATGTGTTGGTATCTCACAGACAACCACAAAATGTGAGTCATTTTTTATTATTTTGGATTTTAAACACCTGTTTTAATAATTGTGTTGCACCATGATCCTTCTCTGGATTTGTCTTATTTCATACACTGTGGCATAAGAAACAGTTCCCATAGGATCCATAGTGGAAAAATCGGAGGAGGAGAGTGAAGAGAAAGAACCACCACAGAGGGATCACCACTATAACTGTTAGACATGTGCACTGACAAAAAAAATGTTCGTTTTCATTTTCATTTCATTCTTTTTTTGCTTTTTTCGGAAATTCGAAAATTCGAAAATACTGAAATTTGAAAATTCGGAAATCCGAAAATTTGGATTTTCTAATTTCCGAGTTTCCAAATTCCAATTTTTCGAATTTTCGAATTTCGAATTTTCAAATTTTCAAATTTTCAAATTTTGAATTTCTGAATTTCCAAATTTTCAAATTTCCGAATGTCGAATTTCCGAATTTTAGAATTACCGAATTTTTGAATTTTCAGAATTCGAAAATTCGGAAATTCAAAAATTCGAAAATCTGAAAATTCGAAAATCTGAAAAAAAGAAAGAAAATCAGTAAAATTTGAAATAATAACTAACAAAATAACTAATGAACTAATAATAACTAACTATTAAATTATAGGTATTGGAATTTTCTTTCAAATTTGGCTGTTTGTGAACGTAATGAATACAAATTTATCTGAAGTTACGAATTATCCTAAATAACAAATGCTGCATCTAAACAAATGGAATGGAACAAATTAATATTAAATAATAATAATAATAATAAAAAGGTTGTATTATTATCATTGTTATTTATTATTATTAGATCATTACGTTCCATTAGTTTAGATACTGCTTTCGTTATAGCAGATAATTCATAACTTTGGATAAATTCGTATTCGTTACATTCACTAACAGCCAAATTTGAAAGGAAATTCCAATACCTATAACTTAATAGTTATTATTAGTTAATTATTATTTCAAATTTTCATTTTTTCGAATTTTTGGATTTTCATTCTTTTGAATTTTCAGATTATCTTCGGATTTTCATATTTCTGAATTTTTGAATTTTCAAATTTCCGAAATTTCGAATTTCCTAATTTTGAATTTTCGAATTTCTGAATTTCCGACATTTCGAATTTCCGAAATTCAGAATTTCCAAAACTTCAAATTTTCCGAATTAGAATTTTCGAATTTCCGAATTTCCAATTTCCGAATTTTAAATTTCTGAAATTTCAAATTTCTGAAGTTTTGAATTTCCGAAATTTCATATTTCTGAAATTCGAAGATTCGGAAATTCAAAGATTTGGATATTCGAAAATTTGGAACTAAACGAATTGCACGTGACTAATAACTGTGTGTAGGCTGCCTTGTCAGCCGCAGCCATCTGGTAAGAGCATACTGCACCTGATGTGTAGAACAGGCACTTACCACTAATTTATGAGGTAGATACTACCACATTACTCTGCACGGTGGATCCAGTGGTGATTGGGAGTTCCTCCTGGCAACAATTTTCCTAGTGTTATGCTTCAATATATAGATTGACACTTCTTATTGTTTAGGATTTCTAATGATTATTACACATGGACTATTTGCTATTCCTACTTTAGAGCTAGTCTATTGTTCAGTATTGTTTATTTTATGCCAATGGAATTTTTTATTTTTTTTTGGATTCATTTATATACGGCATAGTGTTTTACATAGTGTGAAGGCATTTATTAGATAATAACGTTAGGTGCATTAGGCACATTGTTGTATTTCATCTAACATCAAAGAGGTGGAATATTATTGGGTATCATATAATATATTAGGAATACCTTTAATTTTGTTATTACATAATTCATACCAAACGCCTTTTTTTTCTGTTTTATCTGTATTCTTTATACATCCAATGATTTCTTTGCATCTAATTTACAGTATGTCCTCTCTGGTGTCCAGCTTTTTTATGACTATTACTGTCTTATTGAATTTAGCTTGTTGAAAGGTAAGGAAGCCTAAAAAATTGCTGCATGATTATGCCTCTTATTGAGCAATAAATAAGGCTCTCTGTACTATAACCCCTGTCATGGTTATGCAGTAATCTTTCTCTGTCAGCTTACCTCTCCTCATGTGTTCAGACTAAGAGGCCAGCCACTCTCACCTGGCTGTTTTTATAACCTCTCCTCTAAACATGGCTCCACCCCAGGCCTGGAAACCTGTGCACTGCAAGCAAGCAGTGCTGATCAACCATTGTGTATTCATTGTGTGTTTGGGTTCCTGTTTCCTGCTTGCCATGTGCTCTTCGTTTATCTCTGTTACCAACCTTGGCGTGTTCTTGACTATTCCTGTCTGCTCGTGACCCTGACCTTTTGGCGTGTCCCAGACTATCCCTGTTTTCCTGTGATTATGAACCTTTGGCGTGTACTCTGTTGTTCCTGTCTGCTAGTCGCCCTGACCTCTGTCTTATCACTTTACTATCCTTGTCGTTCCAGCCCGCTGCTTCCTTCTCCTGTAAGTCTACGGTGAGCGTGAGCTGTGAGACCCTGGGGGCCGCGACCTGGAACCAGACTGCAGCGCAGTCCATCCTCACCACTAGAGGCTCTGGTGAACATCTGCTGGCTCTTAGACTCCACGCCCTGGGGAATCTATGCTCTAGCTCCCACTGGGATCTGTGTTAGTGATCCAGTAGTCCTGCTTCCTGAACATCCCTGAGTACTATCCGCAGCAGTCAGTCCTAGGGTCCACTATCTTAGCAGTGCACTTTCGACTCCTATGGAGTGCATCTGTCACCTGGTGTCAGATGACCTGACAACCCCCTTGCTGTTTTGTTTTTTTTTTGGACGAAAATGGCAGATTTGGCATTTTTGCATATAGTAGCCTGTGAGATTTAATTAGGTTTATGTTCTCAAACATTCTAAATGACATTGCCCATGCGTACACAAGTATTTTATTCTTACATTGTAAGAATAAATGGCATTTAGATCATGTAAGGAATGGGAGACGTTTCTTCATAATTTATATAATAATTTATTTTTCTTACTTCACATCTAACTTTTTTTTGTTTACTTAAATTTTTTTTAAAGGGTGTCTGATCCACCTTTGTTTACATGTCTCCAGCACTAGATCACTTATGATAGGAAACCATTGGTTGCTATTATAAGGAAGCAATAGATCACAATTACAATGACCTGTAGCAGGACTGGAATCCCAGCTCAATGGACAGATTTTACATTTTATATTAGATCTCATTTTATATTAGATATTAGATGTTACAATGGCTACCCATGCAATCATTTTTTGATTCTACTTCATACATAATAAGATTGGCTGGCAACTATTGTTTGTATCATAATAAAATCTTTCTAGGTATGAAAATCTTTCAGAGGAAGTTTTATTTCAAGAAGCAAAGTTGAAGTGTTCCAAAATTAGAAGTATAATTGTAATGGGTCTGCATGTTGTATAGTTACTACAATTGCTGCACATGCAGTATAAATGAGAGGCATTATATGGATATAGAGAACAGCACACACAAACACTGAAATCTGATCAGTAAAGGTATTGCTTTTCCTTCTCATTAGTAAACTCAATTGGAACACAGAAGCCTTTGAATGATGTGATGCAGTTCAGCCAGAATGTTCTCTAAAATCAATACTACTGATTTGTTGGGACCTGAGGAAGAATATTTAGCTCAATTTCCAACAAAACTGACCACTGAAGTTTTAATAAAACTTTTTTTATTTAGTGCAAAAAAAAAATATTTTTTAAAGGAAAAATATAATAGTGTTTTACAAAGGCTGTGATATATTTGTTAAATAACAAAATGTAACAGAAGGTTCAAGGAAAACTATATTTACCCTCACATACATAAGTGAATTTACATTTACATTTGCTTCGTCTCTGATCTATTACAAAGTGATAGAAAGCCACCATGCTATTATATTCAACTTGGTCAGTAGACTTTGTACCTAATGAAGCCCCTCCAGGGGGTGTCATTTGCATATATATTTTAAAAAAAACTGATCATTGTCTAATTTTGCAGAGTTTATCTATGGGAAGACTTACTAATTATTTTTTTTAATTAGCCCAGTGAAATTGACTTTAAAGTTGTTGGCCTTTTTTTTTGGTTCAAACAGAATTACTTCTGCATCTAATGTATCAAAATCATACTAATTGGATGACGTTTGGTGACTCTTTCACCTAAGCTACTTTCACAGTGGGGCGGTGAAAGCGCATGCGGTAAAGCGCCACTAATTTTGGTGGCGCTTTACCGTCGTTTTAGTGGCGCATTTTGGCCACTAGTGGGGCACTTTTAACCCCTGCTAGCGCCTGAAGAAGGGGTTAATATCATCCATGTAGCGCTGCTGCCGAAGCGATGCCCATTCATTGCAATAGGCAGAGAGGTTTAAGAGCGCTGGTTACAGCGCTCCTAAACTTCCCCAAAGATGCTGCTTGAAGGACTTTTTCTAGTGTCCTGCAAGTGCACCGTTCCAGTGTGAAAGCACTCGGGCTTTCACGCTGGAGTGACAGGAGAGGAGCTATTTTTTGCGCTAAAATGCCTGTAAAGTGCCTCAGTGTGAAAGTGGCCTAAAAGGTAGAAAAGACTACCACCCTGTAAAACAATAAATACTTGATGTGTTAAAACTTTGCTCTTTATAAAAAGATGTTGGCATGTCCCCTGCTGGTCACTGTGGTTCCTACCCCTGACCCTTATGTTTCTATGGGATACAGTAGTGATGTAGGGGTTGGAGGGAGAAACTACCGAATCCAACAGCAGATATCACATCTGCTAGTGGGGATCATGCTATCCAACACAATCAGAAGTGATTGATGGCAACAGCATAGCTCCCAAGTGTCCCTGATTTTGAAGGACTGTCCCTGATTTGGAGCAATGTCACTCTGTCCCTCTTTCTCCCTCATTTTGTCCCTCATTTTGGTCTGATCTATATAGATGTATATAAAATGCACTTTTTATCTATCAAAAAGTGTTTTCCAGCACTAAACCTTTCATCTGATTTCTAAATTGCTGCATTTGTAAATTCCAAAAGCCAATATAAAGGAATAGTAGTGGTAAATAAGTACTTGCCGGATTAACCAATCTTGTGGGTTTTTTTTTTACAATTCTTCTTTAAGGGGGCGTGACAAGGGGTGTGTCCTATGCCTTTTGCTGATAGGTGTCCCTCATTCCCATCTCAAAAAGTTGGGAGGTATGCAACAGAATTCAGAGCTCTTCAAAATAGCAACATTTCTTGCCGAAAGGTAGGCTTTTTACTTATTCTTTTTTAGTAAAGGTATAATATTAGACTCTTTATACAGGCAACATGGTCACTTTAAAGATAGTTTTGTGCTACAGAAATATCTCAGGATGGAATAATAAACTGCATTCAAAGAAAAAGAAAATGATGATTTAAACTATATGCTAGGTAGCTGAAGAAATTAACCTGTGATATTTCAAAAAGTGTTTCATTCGAACACCTATACTGAAATTTGTAGGCCGTCATTACTGTCAACTGACTGAAAACAAATATAAAGTACCGTATTTATCGGCGTATAACACACACCGGCGTATAACACGCACCCCAATTTAGGAGGGAATTTTAAGGAAAAAAAAAACTTTTAGGAGGGAAGTTGAAGGGAAAAAAAACTTACATTTAAACGCCCATCATTGCAGCCTTCCCCAGTGCAGCCTTCCCCAGTGCAGCCTTGTCAGTGCAGACTTCCCCAGTGCAGCCTTGTCAGTGCAGACTTCCCCAGTGCAGCCTTGTCAGTGCAGACTTCCCCAGTGCAGCCTTGTCAGTGCAGACTTCCCCAGTGCAGCCTTGTCAGTGCAGACTTCCCCAGTGCAGACTTCCCCAGTGCAGACTTCCCCAGTGCAGCCTTCCCCAGTGCAGCCTTCCCCAGTGCAGCCATGTCAGTGCAGCCTTGTCAGTGCAGCCTTCCCCAGTGCAGCCTTCCCCAGTGCAGCCTTCCCCAGTGCAGCCTTGTCAGTGCAGCCTTCCCCAGTGCAGCCTTCCCCAGTGCAGCCTTCCCCAGTGCAGACTTCCCCAGTGATCCCAGCCATTCTGGGCTTCAAAATCGCCGATCGCGATTTGAAAATGGCGCCGCCGGCGCCGAAATACACAGAGCCGGTCCTCGGCTCTTTCCAGCGGCTGTCGTTCACTTTCGGCTCCACTCGTAGTCCCGAGCGGAGCTATCCGAACCTAGCCGAGTAGGTTCGGATAGCTCCGCTCGGGACTACGAGTGGAGCCGAAAATGAACGAGAGCCGCCGGGAAGAGCCGAGGACCGGCTCTGTGTTTTTCGGCGCCGGCGGCGCCATTTTCAAATCGCGGTCTGCGATTTTGAAAATGTGACAGGTCGGGATCGCAGGGGATCGGCGTATAACACGCACCTGCGATTTTTCCCCTGGTTTTAAGGGGAAAAAAGTGCGTGTTATACACCGATAAATACGGTAAATGTCAGAGTGAATCTTCAATAACTTAAGTCAGCCACCAAAAGGTATCATCCAGACTTTGTACACAAATCCTTGGCTAGTGTCATAATACACTGTGCTTATGTGCAGAGACCTACTGTAACCTTATGTAGGCATGAACTCAATGTTTGTTGTGAACACAAGTTTGGCTATTTAGATGTTTGGATCCATAAGACTATAAAAAATCCCTTGAAAAACCAATTGTCTGTGGACATGGACTGCTGGAAGTGAGGGATGGGTCTTAGCAGAACATGGCAGTTGTTAGATGATCATTTAGGATCACATGTCACCAGTCTGTCCTCACATGTTAAGGACATGATTCATTTTCTCCAAACCTCTGAAGGACTGAACATTTCAGCTGATGCTTGCTTGATTGGTAACTATTGACGTTGGATGTATGTGGAAGCATACCAGTGTAGGCAGGTGCTTAAAATTGTTTTTGTTCATGTTGTAATGTAATGTGTTGGGATAACTGCACTGTTAAATTGAACAATGTATGTGTATATAGTGGTGCCTCCAGGACAGAAAAGAGTTAACATACGATGCAACCTCCTTCTGGTGGCCTTTAAATACAAGGGAAGAGAAGTCTAAGGCCACTTTCACATGGCCACGTAGCTGTGGCCACAGGATTCCAGCGGCAAGAATCAGCATATTCTTGTGGCTGGAATCACAAGGGCATTCAATTAGCAGCTGTTTGCATGTAGCTAGACACAGAACAGATAGCTCTGGTTAGGGCATGTGGCCTGGTATGTTTCAGGAGGGGGGCCTCTCACTCGCCCCCCCCCCCCCTTCCTGCCAGGCTGCATGCTCAGATAAGGGTCTGGTATGGATTTGGTGGGCCCCATGCCGTTTTTTTATTTTGGCTTGGGGTTCCCCTTAGAATCCATACCAGACCCGAAGGGCCTCCTATGGA
Source organism: Aquarana catesbeiana (assembly GCF_042186555.1). Classification (NCBI taxonomy): domain Eukaryota; kingdom Metazoa; phylum Chordata; class Amphibia; order Anura; family Ranidae; genus Aquarana; species Aquarana catesbeiana. The sequence goes on from NC_133324.1 coordinate 416,623,867, forward strand.
TTGGGGGGGCCCCACGCTGTTTTTTTCTGACTCTTCTATTGCCAGAATTCTTTTGTTTACATTTCAGTTGACAACTGATGAGTCACTGGTTATTAAGAACATGACAGCCGTCTTCCTGGCCCACTGCTTAACAAGTAGCTAATCTTCACACAGAATTTTAATCAGTTTTAATCAATTTTTCGACTAATCCAAACTTGAATTGTTCTGAAAATTTGGGGTTCATTAGAAAATGAATAAACAAAACAAATTTCAACGAATTTCAACAAAATTTTTTACTATTTAACCAAAAATTCATCTGACTTTACATTCGGACCGAAACTAATTGCACGTATCTAGGCAGTAGTGCATGGGGATACTGAGCAGGTAACAGACTAGAATTACGCAATGAAACATGGAAGCAAAACTTCCACAGGTGCTGATAATGAAAGACAGGCTGAGATACACAGTAGAATACAAAGGTGTCGGGAGGCTGAAAGCTGGTAGAGGTATACAAGGGGAACAGAGATACAGGTACACTGGAATGCACAATAGATACAAAACATGCAAGGATACAGGTTGCAAGCAGGGATACACTGAGAGTTAGCTGGGAGGCACTGGGAACACTGGGGGTATGGCAATCACACTGAAAGGTACTGGGCAATGCTTGTGAAGTCATAAGTCACCATCTCTCAGAAAGTCAGTCACACAAAATCTTCTTGGAAATTCAAGAAACACTGGGGGTCACTAGGAATCTTCTTCACTAGGAAATATTGTAGGACACTAGAAATTTTTGCCGCTGTCTTACCATGTTTTTGCTACGATTTTGCCGCGATTTTGTACAGGTCAAAAGGTCACCAATGTAAAAAGCGGAAAAACGCCCAAATCTGCCTAAAAAAAAAAAGTTTCAGAACTTGTTTGAGCTTCAGGCATTTTGGAGCTTCTGGCTTGGAGTGGAGATGTGAACCATCTGCATAGAGAATAATTGATTTTTTTCCCCTCCAGAATATTGTAGCTTCAGGCTTCAAGCTACAAAACGCTCAGGTGTGAATGGGGCCTTAGGAAGCACTGGGAGCACTAAGAATATTCTCCACTGGGGGACACTGGGGAACACTGGGAATCTATTGCACTAGAACACTAGGAAGCTTCTTGGTACTATAAAGCCACTGGGGGACCTGGCATTAGGAACACTGGGGAATATTTAATAAAACTGGTGCACACAGAATATGGT